>NC_080419.1:8856485-9156485 GCF_029873635.1 Malania oleifera
AATTCGGACCATGTGGAGTTGTTCAAATTGAACGGTGGATGATGGTGGAGTGTGGATTGATGACGTGGTGGGATCTCTGACATTCACAAGAAACACAAGACAGATAGCCAAGATACAGCCATGTGCGGTACTAATCATATGGAAATGAAGCCGCCAGGTGTCACGCGGCGTGTGCAGAGCGCAGGCGTAATGATGGTTCCTGACACAGGATGATCTCAGTTTTTGGCGGAGATCAGAGATCCAATGGCTATAGAGGGATCTTGCTCAAGGCGCGATCGAACAAGCAACAACGTGCCACATAGAGAAATCCTATGGTCCTGAGGACCAACGTATTTAAACTGAAAATTTTCTTCTCTTCCCATTTTCATCCCCCCCTCTCGAAACCCTTTCTCTCTGTCTTCTTCTTCCCTAAGCGTACCTGAAACCTTAGCTTTCTTCTTCTTCTTCTTCTTCTTCTTCTTCTTTGATTCCTCTGAAACCTCCATCTGCACCCCTTTCGAACACCCTGTTATTCGAACATCCTGAGACTCACGAGCTCTAATCTCCTTGTCTCTGTGGCTCTTTGAGACTCTTTCCTTCTTTGTTTCTCTGTTCTTTGAAGCAAAGGAAACCTTAGAGTTTCTTTCTCTGCCCCCCCCTTGAGCTCTAGATCTCTCTCTGAGCCTCCTTAATCTCAGAGCTTGTAAAGGTTTAACCTTTCATCCCTAATTCTATGTACTCTCTTTCAAACCCCTTTTGAATTCTGTGCAATTTTCTAAGAAGATGGGGACTGGTTCCTGCATCCTGAACAATGGAGGATGCTCCTAGGAGTGAGGTTGAGTAAAATGTACAGTTTCAACTAATCAGGTTGTTGAAGATCGAATTGAGCTAAGTGCCCTCCAACCACTTCTTGTTTTTCTTTCCTTTTTTATATTTTTTTTTCTTATGTGTGATCCCCTGTGGATTAAATGTTGGTTGTTATCGATGTGTTGGTTTGGTGCATGTTTAGGCTTTGAGTTCGGAAAGTTAGGGTTTCTGGTCTCAGGTTCAGGAAAACGAAGTAATTCGTCTTTGGCTCAGTGAGTGATGCTCAGGTTGACTCGTGCGAATCAACCCAGGTGTGTGTGTAGACTCAGGTAGGTTCGAGTAAGCCACGTGGCCTTAGTCACGTGCGGGTTGGGGGGTTAGGCTTTTGGCCTAAGGGACTCCGAACCTAGGTGTGGGCTTTAGCTGGTAAAAATTTTTTAAACGAGGACCTGGGTTATTTTTAAATAGGGCTAGCCCAATTACATTTTTTTAAAACAAGGCCTGGTTGATTTTTAAAACGGGCTAGCTCATTTTCACTTTTAAAATAGAGCCTAGTTTTGAAAACATGGATTGGGCTGGGGTCTTTTAAAACGAGTACTGAGCCTAGGGGTAGGGTGGTTTTAAATGAATGGTGGGTTTCCAAACTGGGCTCGAGTTCAATGGACTGTCTCTTTAAAATTTAAACCCAAACCCAGAGGTTATTAAAATGGGCTAGGTTCGTTCGTGAAAGTGGGTACAGGTCTCGGGTTCAAAGCAAAGCTCAGATCAAGGGGGATTCAAATTAGGTTCGCTTCTGATCCTTAGAAAACCTGAATTTAGGTTCAAGTAAGAACTTGAGACTTGTAGGGAGGTATACCTGCACCTATCCTCACACGTACTCACTCATCATATGGGTTGAACAATTCAGGGAGTATGGATTTAGAAATTTACCCTCTTTTTCTCCTGTGGTCTTCCTTTTCCCTTTGTGGTCCATCTATGATTATCTGCTCTGGTGTGTCTGGGTAGTCTGAATCTGAGTGAGCTTCCAAGCTCTGCCTTCTACTTTTTCTTTCTCTGCTTCTCTGCAATTCGGTAGAGCTTCTCTGCCCCTTTCCTCCTTCAAATAAGCAGAACCTCCCCCCCTCTTCCTAATTTCTTTCTCTCTCAATTCTTGCAGGGTTTATATGCTCTCTTTCTTTCAAAACCTCAATTCTACAGAGATTTCTTAAATTCTCTAAGAGGTGTCTGTATACAGTGTGAGCCTCCCTATTTATAGGGAGGCTTGGGGGTATTTGGCACCAATTTCTTCTTCTGCTAACCAATTTCCCCACTAACAAACTTGGCAGGGAATATTTTGTTTCCCTCTGCACACGTGGATTTATGTTTTCATTTTTATATATATATATTTTTTTTGCAATTTTTAGCTAAACAACTCTTCTGTCGTTTCTCTTGTGCACAGATGGCTTAAGGGGGATACTTCCAGCTGGCGACTGGAGAGTGGAGGGCTTGGAATCTTCTCCTATTATTGTATTTTGTAATTTTGTAAAATTTTATTGTGAATGTGTATCTACATGTACCCCCATCCCCTCTTGTACTGCAACCAATGTTTGTACTCCCGTAACACTAGTATTTCCCTATATCTGACACTCTTTGGTATTTTTATTTTTCTACATTTCTTTGTGTACTTTATTTTGCTTGTAATCTGTATGTACTCCCCACATTGTGCCCTTCCCTTCTTTTAAATAAAGTGTGACCTCATTCTATTTTTTCAATTTTGACCATAGGATCAAAATCCTAGTTGACCTACTTTGACTCAAGAAAACCCCCCTGGTTAATAAAACATGATTTTAACACCAAAACAAAACCCCGGTTTTAAACTTAAAGGACCCACTTAATTAAAAATCTAATTAAAAAGTTTCAAAGAACCAATTTCAAAAATTAAACATTTAAAACTCGGCTTTCAACAAAACAGTGTTTAATTTTGAAATTTGACTCAAGGTTTAGAAAAATTGAATTTTAGAATAAAAAGGACCCTAACTAAAAATTTTCGAAGAAACTAATTTTTAAAATTAAAAGAATGAAAATTTTCCTACCACACCAAGACTCAACTCAAAATATTTGGAACTTATTTTTTTTTCGAAAGGGTGGCAAGGACAAATTTTGAAATTTGGGATCCTCAACTAAGGAGATCAATTTTACAACTAAATAAATCTTATGAAAAATCCATTTTAAAACTATAGTAACAAGGACTCAAAAAAAAATTTCCAAGAATAATGGGACTCAAATTTGAAATAGTAAGACCATTTTGAGATAAATGGGACTCTAATTTTGGAAGGGACTCAAAATTGAAAACAACCGGGACTCCAATTAGACTCAAAGTCAGGTTTTACTACACTAGGTCTTTTTAGGAAGGTCTGGTAAAAATTAGGGTGTCTACAGTTGCTCCTCTTTATAGGCGTTGTTTCTTAAGAATAACAGTGGAAGCTGCTTCTCTGTTATTTTAGAGTAACGTGGCTATAAAGATAAAAGATGCCAATTTTTACTAGGCCAAAGCACATTGATCATCAGGGTGAAACCATTTTTTTAATATTTTTTTTTATATATAGAACATGGTCATTTTACGAGGAATGATTATTAGACCTAGTGGTTAAGGGTTTTTCATTCTAACTTTATTTTGATGACAACAACCCATTAGCAGTTCTTTAAGGTTACTAACAGTTTTTCTCTAGTCCAGCTCAGCTGCATAGAACAGCTCTAAGGCAAGCATAAAGAGTTAAGCAGTCTTAAACTAGTAAAGAGCAACATATGACATGACCAAAACTTTGCCACTCAACCAAAGTGTTCATGGATCCTGCATAGCAAGCACAGGCTTTGGGTTGTGTGTGTGAGTTAGAGAGATTGATACCATAAAACTTTGTGCATGGTGCGACTCAAAATTACAAGCAAGAGATGGGAAAATCACATATAGATCACTAGAACACAAGCATAGTCTCACACATACATAACAAGTCAAGTAAAACTGCACAAGATGTCTAAAACCCTCAAACATATTTTATTAAACCTAAGACATCTTAAAATAGATTAAAGATCATTTCTAAAATAAAGATAAGGACCTTTTTACTTCGACACAAACTTGGTTCAAATAATTTTAGAAAATTAAAAGGCCTCGTCGACAAACACAGGGGTTTCGTCGACGAGAACAATACATCACCTCGTCGACATACACAGGGCACTCGTCGACAAGAATTTACTGAGAACACCTTAAAAGTTTAGAGCACCTTCGTTGACGAATATAGGGGACTCGGTGATGAATTTTTTTCAAGATTCGTCGATGTACATAGGGTACTCTTCGATGAAAAGAAACCGAGACCTATCTAAATTCAGAACCACTGTCTCGTCGACGAACACAGGGCTTCGTCAACGAAGTGACTATGGGGATCGTCGACGAAGGCGTGACCTCGTCGACGAATGTCAGGTTGCAGATGACATTTAATGCGCCAAAACGGATAGTTTTTAACTTGTCTCATATCAATAAATGCCCAACGACTCTCCAGCGCCCAGCTCGCCCCTTTGGTCTTTAAAATAGATCCTATGCATTGATTTCAAGTAGTGAAGCTATTTGGTTGTTGAGAACATTCATTGTGCATTTATTCTAGGGTTTCATTGTGCACCCTATTGCCCTCTTGCTCTTGCTTTAGTTTACACTCCATTGAAAAAGAGGAAATAGTGTGAAGTTTTCATTGGAATATTCAACTCAAGAGGAGCATTTCTCATTGTATCTACTTCTTTTCAAATTACTTGTATTGTAAGGCTATTTATGAGCCATTGTAAGGTGTCTCTAGGTGAGCACCATTGTAAGAGCTCTTTGTGAGCAACTGCTTGTATAGGCTTCTCCGCCAAAAGGAGGATCACATAGTGGATTTGGGAAATCCTTGAGTTGGTCTCAAGGCATGGACGTAGGCGCGGTGCCGAACCACGTTAACATCGTTGCGTTAAGCTCTCTTCTCTTTTCTCTCTTGTGTTGCTCAGCCATTGATATTTGCTTTATTTATATATTGGGATATAATATTCTTGTTCTTGCCAAGAAATTTGTGTGATTGTATAAAAACTTGCATATCCACGAAAGACGTCTATTCACCCCCCTCTAGACGCATATCCAGGCCAACAAGTGGTATCAGAGCGTCAATCGCTAGATATTCTGAGTAACTCCCAGGCGCAAAGATCAATATGGGGGATATGTTTGCCCAAGGTTAATCTATGGATTGTCCTCCCAAGTTCTGCGGAATTAACTACCCGGCATGGAAAGATCAGATGTCAATCTTCATCCAAGCCTATGACTACCGAATGTGGAATGTCATCACCGAAGGAGAGTACATTTTCAAGAATGAGGAAGGCAATGACATACCGATTGGGAAACTTCCTGAGGCTGATGCAAAGCTAGCACAACTAAATTTCAAGACTAAAAACTTCTTTTATTGTGCTATAAACGATGAAGAATACAACTGAATTTGTGGATGCAACACGGCAAAGGGGATGTGGGAAAAGCTTCAGGTAACGTATGAAGGAACAACCCAGGTAAAGAAGTCAAAAATTTATATATTAGTTAAAGAATACGAAATGTTTAAAATGGAAGAGGGTGAGACAATTACTGCTATGTTTACTCGGTTTACACATATCACAAATGGACTAAAAGCTCTTGGTAGATAATACTCTATGGAAGATAATGTGCAGAAAGTCCTTCGTTCTCTACCGACATCTTGGCACGCAAAGTCCATAGAAACTGAGGAGGCAAAGGGCCTATCAAAGGTCACTCTCAACGAGCTGATTGGGTCTCTCTTGACCTATGAAATCAAAAATAAAAACGCTACCGCAGAAGATGGGGTACCAAAGAAGGCGACCGGAATTGCTCTAAAAGCTAGAAAACAAAAAGAGCTCATAGAGGAGGAAGAAAATGACGACGATGATGAAGTCGCTCTCCTTACAAGAATATTCAGAAATTTCTTGATGAACAAACGAGGTGGCAAACAAAGAGAGAAAGGAGAATCAAACATAAGATGCTACAACTGCAAAAAAGATCGGGCACCGCATAGCCAACTGCCCTCTTTTCAAAAACAAAGGCACCAATCAGCAAGTAGACAAAAAGAAGTTCAAAGCCATGAATGCAACCGAATGAGATGAATTAGATGGAACCTCAATCGACAAAGAAATTGAAGAAAAAGTTACCAACTTTTGCTTTATGGCGGACGAACAAAGTGAGGTAAATTCTGACGACGAATACCTTCCATCATATGAAGAATTAGAGGAAAACTGTAGGAAGCTCTACATTGAATTGATAGCTGCCATAAAGAAAAACAAACTTTTAGAAGAAACTCATGCAAGATGTAAGCAAAAAAAAATCTGCTCATGTGATACTTTAAAAGAGGAAAATGCATCTCTCAGTTTTGAAAATGAAAAGCTTACTAAGGAGTGTAAAAATTACAAGGATTCTTTTCAAAAAGAAGTTGGAAGCTTTAAAAAAAATAGATTATGGGACTTCTTCAAGAAAATTCAAAATTGAAAAAGAAGGTGGAAGATCAAAATAATACAATTTACAAATTTACAAATGATAAAGAAAATTTTGATAAGCTACTTGGAGTCCAAAGATTTGGAATTTTCAAAGAAGGATTAGGATATGGCTCATCGTCATCCGAATCAATAGGTTTTGCAAATCTTTGTGCTAAAAGAAGCTTTGTGTCAAAGAAAATCCCTGCACCTAAACCAAACCCCTTACATGCTAATAAAGTTTGCTTATATTGCGAAAGAAAATGTCATGTACATTTTACTTGCCCCTTCAAGAGAAATAAAGGAAAAAGAATGAAATACAAATGGGTGATTAAGAACACTAATCCCATAGGACCCAAAACAATATGGGTACCAAAACAAATCACTTAATGCTATGTGTAGGTATGCCTAAAGTCCAACTCCACAAGAAATAAATGGTTTCTTGATAGCGGCTGCTCAAGACACATGACCAGAGATGTAAACAAATTCCTCTCACTTACCTACAAGAAGGAAGGATTGGTCACTTTTGGAGACAATGCCAAAGGAAGAATCATCGGTAATGGTAAAATAGGTGATTCATCTTTGGCTATTGAAAATGTGGCTCTTGTAGATACACTCAAACATAACCTATTAAGTATTAGTCAGTTGTGTGATAAAGGGTTAAACATTACATTCCAATCCACCCAATGCCTGATAAATGATTTAAGTGGAAATACCATACTAGTAGGAAAACGTGAATCCAACATCTACACAATTGAGTTTGATGACATTAAAACTTGTGACGTTGGATGTTTGGCTATAACTAATGAAAATTGTTGGTTATGGCATAGAAGATTAGGTCTTGCTAGCATGGATTTACTGCATAGGCTATCATCTAAGGAACTAGTAAATGATCTACCAAAAGATAATTATGTAAAAGACAAAGTTTGTGACGCATGTCAATATGGAAAACAAGTTAAATCATTATTTAAAACCAAGAAAATGATATCTCTTGATCTAACTATGCTTTTCAATCCTATTTTGATGATAACAAAATGAAGGATGCTTTATCATATGATATTAAGTGATGTGTTTTAGGTAAAAGAACTCTCAAGGTTGATAGGTTGAAGCCCAATGTTAATCTAGTGAAAGCTCCTCAGAATATTGAAGGTAATGAATGACAAATAAAGAAGTTTAAGGGCAAGCAGACTCAGAGTCAAAAGTGAACCTCAAAAGGTTGAAGGAGGCTGAAGAATTTAAGAAGACTATAATTAGAAGAACTGTTGTAAGTACTTCAAAGCCAAATGCTAGTTAGATATGTGAAGCTCTCATAAGTCAAAAGAAACTAAGAAACACCTTGTTAAAAGAGCTTAAAATATGTTTTTTTCTTTTTTTTCATTTTGAAGCTCATTAGGCAAAGAGACTTAGAGACTTTAGTTTAAGTTTTGGAACACATTTTTCAAGGTTAAAGAAGTTAATATTCCAAGATTATTTAAGCAAAGAAGAGTTTAATTCAATGATTTAATTAAATGAGGAAATTGTTCTTTGGAAAAATTTTGAATTTCAAAATTAGTTCAATAATTTAATTAAATGAGGAAATTGTTCTTTGGAAAAATTTTGAATTTCAAAGTTAATTCAATAATTTAATGCTACCTAATTAAATGAGGAAATTGTTCCTTGGAAAAATTTTGAATTTCAAAATTAATATAATAATTTAATTAAATGAGGAAATTGTTCTTTGGAAATTTTTAAATTTGAAAATTAATTCAATAATTTATTGCTACCTAATTAAATGAGAAAATTGTTTTTTTGAAAAATTTTGAATTTCAAAATTATTTCAATAATTTAATGCTACCTAATTTAATGAGGACATTATTCTTTGAAAAAGCCTATAAATACCTCTTTGGGTAATGAAAAAACATGCTAGAGAAGACACAAGAAAAGAGAGAAATCAGATAAAATTTGAAATTCATCTTGTGCTGAAATTCTCCTGAAGTTCTTCTTTGCTCACATCTTTTGCTCGAGAGGAATGCTACAATTTTGGTAAATCGAAAATATCAAAGCTTGGTTCCGGGTTGCAATTCCATTTCTCTTTTAAATGAACCATTGGTGACTTCTAAAAACTTTAGAGCTTCATATATTCAAATTTGCTTTGGTTATTTTGAAGTACAATTTACATCTCAATTTGTACAACTTGCTCTAAATTTTGAGAGTATTTTTTGTACGCAGAATTTATATTATATTCTTGTAGATAGTGACGACTCCAGGTTTTTTGGATCGTTGGCTAGGCGAGGGATTATCGCTTAGAGAGGTGCTGCTCTAGCCTTCTGAAGGAGTGTGTAAAGGTATTATTCCGCCCGGTAAAGAAACAGGTTTAGTGAATCCTTTGGTGGTTTTTCCAAAGGCGAGGACGTAGGCTGTGTTGAAACCGAACCTCGTAAAATCCTGTGTCTCACTGTTTCTTTCCCTTACTTTTTATTTTCAGCATATTTATATTGTGTGGATGGTTTAAATTTGAAATCATATACACTACGTATATTTGGAAATCAAACAAACTTAAAGTTTAATTTTGATTTGGGTTGCGGAAACCGAAAGGGAGTACGATGGTTAAACCATACTTTACGAAAACCATACGGGAGTACATTACTTGGTTAAAACACCCAAAGAAAATTAACTAAGAGTTTACTTGAATTCTGAATTTTGGGAAGAGTGTGGATGTGTGGTTGTAAATGATATAAAAGAAGCAAATTTATTTTAACAAGCATATCATTCAACTATAGGGCTTGATTCATATTTATAAGGCATACATAAACAAACAACCGTTCTAATTTCTTACTACTGTATATCTTAATTTTGGTTTGGTTGTTTGCTTTCAAATTGTATTTGATTAGTTTGGATAGTGTGGTTGATTGAAAGGTTGTTTGGTGATTTAGTTGTTTAAGTGCCTGTGTTGTTGATTGTATAAAAGAAACCAAGTTATTGTGTGGACATCAAATTAAACAAACAAGTAAAAGAATTGGTTAAACAATAAAAGAAGTTAAGTATTCTTAAAAGGAATTAAAAAGAAAGTTTTTAAATTCCCAATTCACCCCCTCCCCCTCTTGGGAAGCTATCCTAATTTCAATATCCACTTCAAGACCTTTAGAATTGAGCCATCTTGATTTGTTCGGACCAAATAATATTGCAAGTATTAGTGGAAAACTATATGCTTTTGTAATAGTTGATGATTTTTCTAGATTCTCATGGGTTATCTTTCTTGCAAATAAAAGTGATACTTGTAATGCCTTCATCCATTTTTGTGGAAAAATTCAAAATGAAAAGGGAATGCCAAGTGTTCACATTAGGAGTGATAGAGGAAGAGAATTTTGAAACAAAGAACTAGAAGACTTGTGTAACGAAAATGGCTATTCACACAACTTCTCCGTGCCAAAAACTCCGCAACAAAACGGTGTAGTTGAAAGAAAAAATCAAACACTCCAAGAAATGGTTAGGACAATGTTCAACGAACATAATTTTCCAAAATATTTCTGGGCCGAAGCCGTTAGCATAACTTGCTATGTTAGTAATCGTGTCATCATTAGATCCAAGTTAGGAAAAACCCCATACGAGATAAGGGTAGAAAATCAAACATTTCACATTTTAAGGTTTTTGGATGCAAATGTTTCATATTAAATGATAGAGATCATCTAGAAAAATTTGATTCAAAATCCAATGAGGGAATCTTTATTGGATATGCCATGAATAGCAAAGCATATAGGGTGTTCAACAAAAGAACTCAAACTGTTCAAGAATCAACACACGTCGTTTTTTATGAAACTGACCCTCATTCATCCAAAACAATTGTTGACATGGAAGGAGATGATCAAGTCACCACAATTGGAATTGAAAAGGAATTTGAGCAACTTAAGATAAATAATGACCAAGATAAAAACTGTCAAGACACAAAAATTGATCATCAAGAATCATCACCTCATGAAGAGTCTAAGGAACCAAAAGAAGAAAATTACGAACTCCCTAGAGCTTGGAAATTTGTTAGGAATCACCCAATTGACCTTATCATAGGTAGTCCATCCCAAGGAGTTAGCACTAGATCTCACTTAAGAAGTGGATGTAATCATATAGCTTTCGTATCCCATCTAGAACCAAAGAACTTTGAGGAAGTTGAAAATGATGAAAATTGGATCAATGCTATGTAAGAAGAAGTAGACCACTTTGAAAGAAACAAAGTATGGGACTTAGTTCCTAAACCCAAAAGCACTACAATAATAGGCACAAAATGGGTATTTAGAAATAAGAAAGATGAAGATGGCAATATTGTTAGAAACAAGGTTAGATTAGTGGCTCAAGGATATAACCAACAAGAGGGTGTTGACTATGATGAAACTTATGCCCCGGTGGCAAGATTGGAAGCTATTAGGATGTTACTTGCATTTGCTTGCTATAAAGACTTTAAACTATTTCAAATGGATGTAAAAAGTGTGTTCTTAAATGGATACATAAATGAAGAAGCCTATGTCAAGAAACCTCCATTATTTGAGAGCCACACACATCCCAAATATGTATACAAACTCTCAAAAGCCCTTTACGGACTTAAGCAAACACCTAGAGCATGGTATGAACGTTTAAGAAAATTTCTCCTAGAATATGGGTTCACAAGAGGTAAATTTGACACTACAGTATTCTTAAAATATAAAGAAAAAGATATGCTAGTCATACAAATATATGTAGATGACATCATTTTCGGTGCTACAAATGAGACTTTGTGTCAAGAATTTGCCCAAACCATGCAAAATACATTTGAGATGAGTATAATGGGTGAATTAACCATCTTCCTAGGGTTGCAAATAAAACAAATGAGACATGGAATTTTTATCAATCAAGCCAAATATGTTAAGGAACCCCCATGAGCATCACAACAAAACTTGACACCGATGAACAAGGGAAGAATGTCGACCAAAAGCTTTACAGCGGAATGATTGGTAGTCTGTTATATCTCACTTCTAGCAGACCCAATATCATGTTTAGTGTTTGTTTATGCACTAGATTTCAATCATGTCCCAAAGAGTCTCATCTTCATGCCGTCAAGAGAATTTTTAGGTACTTAGCAGGAACATATGACTTAAGACTCTTTTATCCTAAGAATGCTCCCTTTGATCTCACCTGCTGCTCGGATGCTGTCTATGGAGGTTACAAAAATGAGAGGAAAAGCATTAGTGGAACATGTCACTTCCTAGGACACTTACTTGTGTCATGGTTTTGCAAAAATCAAACCTCAATTGCTCTCTCAACCACCGAAGCTGAATACATTGCAGCCTAGAGTTGCTGTGCTCAAGCCTTATACATTAAGGAATAACTTGAGAATTTCAAAGTTTTAGTTAAGGGTACTCCAATGCATTGTGATAACACTAGTACCATCAACATCTCAAAAAACTCGTACCTACACTCTAGGACTAAACATATTGAGATAAGGCATCATTTTATTCGAGATAATGTCCAAAAGGGATCTGTTGAGTTAGTTTACGTTCCTACTGAAAATCGGCTAGCAGATATCTTGACAAAACCTCTCAATGAAGAAAGGTTCAATAAAATCCGGCATGCCCTAGGCATGAGTACTCCCTCGGATCTATATTAGGACCTTCTAGTTGTCTCTCCTCCTTCGTTCTAAAGCTCAAACTAAGTAAACCTTAACTTTTCTCCCTGACCTCGTCGACGAACACAGGGGATTCATCACCGAGAAATCCATTATCTTCATCAACGAACACAGGGGATTCATCGCTAAGAAATACATTATCTTCGTCGACAAACACAAGGGTTTCGTCGCCGAACTTGCCTTAATTTCATCGACGAACACAGAGTCCTCGTTGACGAAAACTATCGAGACACCTCAAATATCAACTAGCCCGCCGCGCTCATTTTCAAAACCTAGCGCTAAAGCTTTGACCCCTCTCCTTCCTATCACCCCTTTAAAGCCTTATTGTTTCCTTCCCTCATCTCACACTCCCTCAAGTACCCTTAAGCTCTCTTCCTTCCATCGCAACCGCACACACCTACACTTCACCACCACACCACTCCTGAAGCTTGCAACTCCGCTGGTTAGTGCGACCGCTGGGCCTCCCGGCTCTACCACTGAAGAAGTTGTAGAAGAAAGGCCAGTGTACCTCCCATGTCTTTCTGACATTATCACCACAATCAGAGTTTCCATCTTACCATCAAATGGCTCCCCGACCCAAACGATGGGTTCTTCAAACTGAAGCAAGCGAGGGGTCTTCTCACCATCCCCTGAATGATCAACCCCAGCAGGCACCCACTAACATTGATCCGCCGAGGCTACCTATCAATATCACAACAATATCACCAAGCAGTACATCGTCCATAGAAATATCGTGCCATCCGCTTTCCTCCAGCTGCCCTTCCCCACCTTGCTATCTAAAATCAAAGTCGTCAGATGGGATACAAATCTTCGACCTGGGGGAGCTCATATATGAGGAACTTGTTCATGAGTTTTATGCCAACTTCGTTCCATCACATCACGGAATTGCCGCATACTCCACCGTGTGAGGCACTGTCATTCGTCTTTCCGAAGACACTTTCTCTCAAGTGCTCGGATGCAGCCTCTACCCTCTCCGAAGCCTCCCCAAGGCCTTCTGGCCCACGTGTTACGAATGGTTCGACTCTCATACAACCCTCAAGCTGATCACTGGTAACCCTTGTATCCCTCCCATCACTCGACCAAAATCCAAAGACCTCACGGTCGAGTTTTAGGTCCTCCACCACATGATCACGCATAATTTCTGCCCTCGATCTGGTGGATGCGATTAGGTGACCCTTGGTGACATTTTCAGTATGTATTGCCTATGGGTTGGGCGCAGTATCTACTTACCCACCGTGATCGTTCAAAACATGGAAGAAATTCTGAAACGACAACAAGGTTGCCTCCCCTATGGTTGTCTCCTCACGACCTTCTTTGAACACTTCGGCCTTATTCATGCCAGGATGCCCTGTATTTGACCTGCGCCAAAGGATACCTATACCGAGGCCACCCTACGGCGCATGCACTTCGAGAAGGATGACGACACCAATACGTGGGTCAAAACCCACGAGCAAGGTCGGGCCCCCGTTGATGAGGTCGAGGATGCCATGAGAAGGACAACGAAGTTGAGGATCCTTCAGTTGACCCTATATTGGAGCGCCTAGATGGCATTCAGCTCACTATGATGCAGTCTGATCTGCGTACCAGTGCCCATTTTGACTCCATCGATGCGGCTCTTGCACTTCAGGCAAATAGTACTCGTGCACGCTTTGACTCCATCGACGCCTCCCTAGCCGCTCTCTTAGCCAGAGTTGATCATCCACAAGATTAGTACACAATAGCACGAAACCCCCTATTTTTTTATAATGGCAAAGGAGGAGATGTAGGCCATCTGTAGGATGTAGTAATATTTCGGATTTTCTAGATATAGTAGTACTGTTTCTGGTCTGATGCCATTTGACATTTAGCAATAATATAGCAATAGTAATGATGTAGTGATGTGATAACTTTGCATTTATTTTGATTAATGTACATGAATTATGAATGGACTTGCAAAGTACTGAAATATTTGTGATAAATGATGCTTGCATGGAATACTAAAATGCTTATATACTGAACTACCAAGTATAGGATTTATGCAGGTTTAAAAAACACGGAAAATGGTTTATTTATAGACGGCATACTGCCAAAAATTTAATTGAATCTCTATTCAAATAATAATCACAAAATGCTCCAAGGTAAGCATAAAGAGTTAAGCAGTCTCAAACCAGCAAATAGCAACATATGACATGACCAGAACTTTGCCACTTAACCAAAGCGTTCATGGATCCTGCATAGCAAGCACAAGCTCTAGGTTGTGTGTGTGAGTTAGAGAGATTGATACAGTAAATCTTTGTGTATGGTGTGACTCAAAAGTACAAGCAAGAGATGGGCAAATCACATATAGATCACTAGAACATAGGCACATTCTCACACATGCATAACAAGTCAAGTAAAACTGCACAAGATGTCTAAAACCCTCAAACATATTTTATTAAACCTAAGACATCTTAAAATAGATTAAAGATAATTTCTAAAATAAAGATAAGGACCTTTTTACTTCGACACAAACTTGGTTGAAATAACTTTAGAAAAGTAAAAGGACTTGACGACGAACACAGGGGTTTCGTCGACAAGAACAACACATCACCTTGTCGACATACACAGGGCACTCGTTGATGAGAATTTCCCGAGAACACCTTAAAAGTTTAGAGCACCTTCGTCGACGAATATAGGGGACTCGACGACGAAGTTTGTTCAAGATTCGTCGACATACACAGGGTACTCGTCGACGAAAAGAAACCGAGACCTATCTAAATTCGGAACCATTGTCTCGTCGACGAACACAGGGCTTCGTCGACGAAGTGACAATGGGGACCTCATCGATGAACGTCGACGAAGGCATGACCTCGTCGACAAACATAGGACTGCAGGCGACATTTAATGCACCAGAACGGCTAGTTTTCAACTTGGCTCATATCAATAAATGCCCAACGGCTCTCCAGCGCCCAGCTTGCCCCTTTGGTCTTTAAAATTGATCTTATGCATTGATTTCAAGCAGTGAAGCTATTTGGTTGTTGAGAACATTCATTGTGCATTTATTCTAGAGTTTCATTATGCACCCTATTGCCCTCTTGCTCTTGCTTTAGTTTACACTCCATTGACAAAGAGGAAATAGTGTG
Source organism: Malania oleifera (assembly GCF_029873635.1). NCBI lineage: Eukaryota > Viridiplantae > Streptophyta > Magnoliopsida > Santalales > Ximeniaceae > Malania > Malania oleifera. The sequence continues at coordinate 8,871,522 of NC_080419.1, forward strand.
AGTTTTTCATTGGAATATTAAGCTCAAGAGGAGCATTTCTCATTGTATCTACTTCTCTTCAAATTACTTGTATTGTAAGGCTATTTGTAAGCCATTGTAAGGTGTCTCTAGGTGAGCATCATTGTAAGAGCTCTTTATGAGCAGATGCTTGTATAGGCTTCTTCGCCAGAAGGAGGATCACATAGTGGATTTGGGGAATCCTTGAGTTGGTCTCAAGGCGTGGATGTAAGCGTGGTGCCAAACCACGTTAACATCGTTGCGTTAACCTTCTCTTCTCTTTTCTCTCTTGTGTTGCTCAGCCATTGCTATTTGCTTTATATATATATATATATATATATATATATATATATATATATATATATATTGTGATATAATACTCTTGTTCTTACCAAGAAATTTGTGTGATTGTAGAAAAACTTAAATATCCACAAAAGACGTCTATTCAACCCCTTCTAGAGGCATATCCGGGCCAACAATGATAAATCGGGCAAATTCCATGATGTACTAGACTTGTACTAGATTTGAGAATTTGAGTACTACAGCTTTTGCTGCACTCTAAAGTCTACAGAACCTAACAACCTAGGCTCTGATACCAAATTGTAACGACCTGCTTAATAACTGCGTATTTTATTTATATATATATCATAATAATCTACATGCTCTGATACCATACTGGGGGTAAACCCAATCATCAACCTAAGCAGCAAGAAGCAGAGATCACATAACATTCATAACCATAGGTAAATATATACAAATACCATATAATACCATAGTACTAACATGTTTCCCCAAAATATAAACATATATCTGTTCCCAAAATGTCCTTAACTATACTGGGATATACAAAAATCCTCCTTAATACTCACTTCACTGACAGGGCACTACTAAAGCCCCTCTATCTGCTAGTCTGATCTGCTCGCCTACCTGGATCACCTGAAAAATAATTCAATACTGGGATGAGCCAACGTTCAGTAAGACGAAATATGCAATTACTAGTGTGTGGCAAATGAGCTACAATATTATGAAAATTTGTTTCCATATAATCATGTATAACTGAAAATGAAAGTATAGTGCAAGTAATAAAATACCCTACCTTTTCCATGTTGCTTAACATAACAGTACTGTAGATTACTATTCAAAATAATTCTAGTGTACATAGGTATGTCCCTTTTTCTATAAACATGTATATATGTAATAGTAATTGAGAATTTTCCTTGTGGATAACTGTGTGTCATGATTTAACCCCTCATCACAGGGTTGTGCAGCCCGTAGAAGGGATTTACCCTGGTTGGCCAACTAGGAATAAATCACTATACTCCATCGGTCTAATCTGCCCACCTCAACCCATATCTGATGGGGAGCCTGTCCACGTCAAGGGCCTAGGTGATCGACCTACTACCACGTATTATCTAAATAGGTGATTGCACTCATAACATAACATAATATCTGTAGCAACAGTACCGTGCTCTGTAATTGTATAGTCCAACAGGGTCTGATATTATATAATATATCTCTATATACCACTATCTGATTTACAATGATTCTGAAATAACCGTAACAACCATGATACTGCATAAACTGTACTGTAATTCATGCGTCGTAATACTGAGAACTGTATAATCATAACACTGAAACTGCATAATCATAATACTGAAATTCGTATAATCATGGTACTGAGAATCGTATAATCATGGTACCGAAACACGTAAAATCATCGTACTAAAATACGTAAAACATATCTTCGTACTACATAGTCATATTCTAAAGTCACACCATACTTTAATACATAATTTTTATAATTTAATACACTATATAATATTTTAAAAATACCTAGCATAGCATATTTCCCTTACCTGAGTACTAGAAAGCCCCTATGGTATACTGGCCTAACACTCGCAAGGCCACCTACACAACACCCTGAAACAACATTTGCGAGAACAAAATATCAATATTTCTTGGCCTACATCATTTCCTATAACAGTCAAAATGCCAAAAATGGGCTAAAAGGTCTTACCCTGAGTTTGGGATGAAATCCAACTTCGTTTCACCAACGATCCGCTCCAACAGACTTACATAGAACTTTGCCAGGAGCGCCGTGGTGGCTTCAGATCGTCGATCTGGTGACTAACGGGGCCAGAATCGAAGAGAGAAGGAAGAGAGTTCATAGGAGAGAGAGAGAGAGAGAGAGAGAGAGAGAGAGAGAGATAGAGAGAGAGAGAGAGGAGAGAGGGAGCGCTGTGAAAATGGGTTAAAAATATGAGTTTTCACTATTGATAGTGCCGGATTCGTCGACGAGACACGTCACCTCGTCGACGAGTCCTTCATTAAATTCGTCAACGAATACAGGGTTTCGTCGATGAAATTCAGAGCAGCCCATTCTTTGCTCGGTATTTTCTCATCGACGAAACCCTATAATGGTCGATGAATTTCCTTATGCACTCGTCGACGAAACCCTGTATTCGTCGATAAAGTCTACTGCCTCCTTCTGTTCCTGTTTCCATTTTTCTCCCTCTTATTATTTAAATACTATTATTTTTCGGGTCACTACATTCTCCCCTCCTTATAAAATTTCGTCCTCGAAATTTACTATCTGTATTCCCTTTTATCATCTCATAAAACAAAATGGTCCACTTATTTTATTACCTGCCCTCACTTATGGTGGAAGAATACCGTCATTACATGGGTAGTTTTGGGAGATTACGAATATAAAAAAAAATTTTCCCCAAAACCAACATACTACCTAACCTATACTCTACATTACCATTACATTGAACTCAACAAAATAAAATTACTATCTTAACATATACATCAATACTATAATTCATCAAATAAATAGGGATATTTCCATCTGATTTCATCTTCAAGTTCTCATGAGGCTTCTTCATTCGCGTGGTTTCTCCATAGAACTTTTACTAATGGTATCCTTGCTGCGTAATTCTTGTTCTTTTCTATCTAAAATCTGTACTTGTAACAACCTGCTTAATTAAATGGGTTTTTTTTTTTTAACACTGTAATAATTAACATACTCTGATACCATAGCATTAACCTAAGCAGCGAGAAGTAGAATCATGTAAACGTATCCACAACCATTATATACAATACCAGAGTTCTGAAATGTTTTCCAATATATACAAATATAACTGTATTCCCAAAATATCCTCAACTGGTGAGGGCTATACAAAAAAGTTCCCAAAAATGATACTCACTCTCTAACAGGGCACTACAGACGCCCCTCTATTTGCGAGCCTGATCTGCTCGCCTACCTGGATCACCTGAAAAATATTTCAACATTGGGACGAGCCAACGCTCAGTAAGAAGAAATATGCTAATACTAGTGTGTGGTAAATGAGCTACTATATATATATATATGAAATTTGTTTCATATAAACATGAATAACTGAGTAAAAAAGTACATCACAAATAATAAAGTACACCACCCCTTTTTCCCTATTGCTTGACATATCAGTATTATGGTTATAATTCAAAATACTTCTAGTGTATATAGTAGGATCCCCGTTTCTGTAAATCAATACATAAGTAACAGTAACTAAAATTTTTCCCTATGGCTATCTGTGTCATGACATGCCCCTCATGACAAGGTTGTGCGGCCCATAGGCTGGATTTACCCTAACTGGCCAACCAGGAATAAATCACTTAACTCCGTCAGTCGACCTGCCCACCTCAACCCATATCTGGATGGAGAGCCTAACCTCTTCAAGGGCCTAGGTGGTCGACTTTACCACGTATATCTAAATAGGTGGTTGCCCTCGTAAGTAACATAGTATCTGTAGCAACGGTACCGTGCTCTGTAGTTGCAAGTCCAACAGGGTCTGATATCATATAATATATTTCTATACATATCTATCTGTTTTACCATGATTCTGAAGTAATCATAATTACCATGATGCTGCATAACGTATTGAGATCTGAATAATCATAACATGAAACTACATATTCGTAATACTGGAATTCGTATAATCATGGTACTGAGATTCACATAATCATAGTACTTAAATTCGTAAAATCATGGTACTGAAATTCATAAAAATCATGAAACTACAACTCGTAAAACATATCCCCGTACTACATATATATTCACAAGCCACACCATAATTAATACATAATTTTCGTAAATAAATACACTATAATATTTAGAAATTTCCTAGCATAGCATATTTCCCCTACTTTAACTTTGAAAAGCCCCTAGGGAATACAAGCTTAACACCCGCAGGGCCTTCTACAAAACACCCTGAAACCAATTTTTGCCAGAACTAAACATCAGTATTTTTCTGCCTGTATAATTTCCTATAACTACTATGAGGCCAAAAGGAGACTAAAAGGCCTTACCTTGAATTTGGAATGATTTCCAACTCTGATTTCCCGACAATCTGCTCTGGTAGATGCGTGGAGAACTCCGCCAAGAGGGTCATAGTAGCTTCGGATCATCGATCCGGTGACCGGTGGGGCCGGAAATGAAGAGAGAAGGGAAAGAGAGTCGTAGGAGAGAGAGAGAGAGAGAGAGAGAGAGAGAGGGGGAGAGAGAGAGCGGCGAGAGAAATGTGATAAAATCCTGGGTTTCCACTATTTATAGGGCCAGGTTCATCGACGAGACACGTCACCTCGTCGACGAGCCCTTCACAAAATTCATCGACGAGACCCTGTGTTCGTCGATGAAATTCAGAACAGCCCAAACCGTCTCTCGGTATTTTCTCGTCGATGAAATCCTGTGTTCATCTACGAAATTCTGAAGACCTTCGTCGATGAGACCCTGTGTTCATCGACGAAGCTAGGCAATTTTCCTGAATTTATGATTATTTAATATTATCTCCAAAATGCAATGTCGTCGACGAAGTCTACGGCCTCCTTCTGTTTCTGGTTCTATTTTCTCTCCCTATAATATTTAAAATGCTATTATTCTTCGGGTCACTACAATACTGGAGCTTCTTCATATGCTAAAGCCTCACTGACTTCCAACTCCGTGTGGCTGACGATATGGGAAGGATCTAGGACTTATTTCCTTAATATAGAAACATGAAATACGTTATGAACTCGAAATAGAGATGGTGATAAAGCTAGTCGATAGGCTACTGACCCAATCTTCTCAAGTATCTCAAAAGGGCCAATAAACCTAGGGTTCAACTTACCCTTCTTCCCAAATCTCAAGATTCCCTTCAGTGGAGTTATTCTCGAAAATACATGATCACCCACTTCAAATTGCAGTTCTCGGCAGTGAGTATCCGCGTAGCTTTTCTGCTGACTCTGCGCTGCACTGATCCTATCTTGAATAAGTCGAACTTTATCACATGCTTGCTGAATTATCTCTGAACCCAAAACTTGCTTTTCACCTATTTCATCCCAAAAAAGAGGAGATCTACATCTCCTACCATATAATGCCTCGTAGGGTGCCATGTCGATGCTAGTCTGATAACTGTTAGTATAAGAAAATTCAACTAGCAGAAAAAACTGAATCCAACTACCTCCAAAGGCTAGCACACAGGAACGAAGCATATCTTCTAATACCTGGATTGTTCTCTCAATCTGACCATCGGTCTGAGGGTGGAAAGCTATGCTGAATGCTAGCTGAGTCCCCAATGCCTCCTGCAAACTCCTCCAGAACCATGATGTAAAACGTGGATCACGGTCCACTTGGATCACCTGAAAAATAATTCAACACTGGGATGAGCCAACGCTCAGTAAGACGAAATATGCTATTACTAGTGTGTGGCAAATAAGCTACAGTATTATGAAAATTTGTTTCCATATAATCATGTATAACTGAAAATGAAAGTACAGTACAAGTAATAAAATACCCCACCCTTTCCATGTTGCTTAACATAACACTATTGTAGATTACTATTCAAAATAATTCTAGTGTAAATAGGTATGTCCCCTGTTTCTATAAACATGTATATATGTAATAGTAACTGAGAATTTTCCCTGTGGATAACTATGTGTCATGATTTAACCCCTCATGATAGGGTTGTGCGGCCCATAGGCGGGATTTACCCTGGCTAGCCAACCAGGAATAAATCACTATACTCCATCGGTCTGATCTGCCCACCTCAACCCATATCTAATGGGGAGCCTGTCCACGTCAAGGGCCTAGGTGATCAACCTACTACCACGTATTATCTAAATAGGTGGTTGCGCTCATAACATAACATAATATCTGTAGCAACGGTACCGTGCTCTGTAACTGCATAGTCCAACAGGGTCTGATATTATATAATATATCTCTATATACCACTATATGATTTACCATGATTCTGAAATAACCATCATAACCATGATACTGCATAAACTGTACTGTAATTCATACGTCGTAATACTGATAACTGTATAATCATAACACTGAAACTGCATAATCATAATACTGAAATTCATATAATCATGGTATTGAGAATCGTATAATCATCGTATTGAAACACGTAAAATCATGGTACAAAAATTCGTAAAACATATCTTTGTACTACATAGTCATATTCTCAAGTCATACCATACTTTAATACATAATTTTTATAATTTAATATACTGTATAATATTTTTAAAATACCTAACATAGCATATTTCCCTTACCTGACTACCAGAAAGCCCCTATGGTATACTGGCCTAACACTCGCAGGGCCACCTACACAACACCCTGAAACAACATTTTCCAGAACAACATATCAGTATTTCTTTGCCTACATCATTTCCTATAACAGTCAGAAGGCCAAAAATGGGCTAAAAGGCCTTACCCTGAGTTTGGGATGAAATCCAACTTCGTTTCACCAATGATCCGCTCCAGCAGACTTGCACTCCAGGAGCGTTGTGGTGGTTTCGGATCGTCGATCCGGTGACTAACGGGGCCAGAATCGAAGAGAGAAGGGAGAGAGTTCGTAGGAGAGAGAGAGAGAGCACTATGAAAATGGGTTAAAAATCTGAGTTTTCACTATTTATAGGGCTAGATTCGTCAACGAGACACATCACCTCGTCGACGAGTCCTTCATTAAATTCGTCGAAGAAACCTTGCATTCGTCGATGAAATTCAGAGCAACCCATTCTTCGCTCGGTATTTTCTCGTCAACGAAACCCTGTATTCGTCGACAAATTTCCTTGTGCACTCGTTGACGAAACCCTATATTCATCGATGAATTTCCTGGCAATTCCTTGAAATTATTATTATTATTATTATCTTCAAAATGCAATGTTGTCGACGAAGTCTACTGCCTCCTTCTGTTCCTATTCCCATTTTCCTCCATCTTATTATTTAAATACTATTATTTTTTGGGTCATACAATAGCAACTGGGGATAACTCATACCGGGTGTAGGGACCCGAGTACCATAGTGAATTGGGAAACTCGTACCGGGTGTGGTGACCCGAGTACCATAGTAAATTGGGAAACTCGTACCAGACATGGGGACTCAAGTACCATAGTAAATAGGGAACTCGTACTGGGCATAAGGACCCGAGTACCATAGCAAATAAAGAACTCGTAATTAGCATGGGGACCCGAGTACCATAGAAACTAAGGAAATCGTATTGGGCATGGGGACCCGAGTACCATAGTAAATAAGATAACTTGTACCGGACATGGGGACCCGAGTACTATAGTAAATGAGATAACTTGTATCGGGCATGGGGACCAAAATACCACAGCAAATGAGATAACTCGTAGCGGACATAGGGACCCGAGTACTATAGCAAATGGAGAACTTGTACTGGGCATGTGGATCTGAGTATCATAGCAAATAGGGAACTTGTACTAGGCATGGGGACCCGAGTACCATAGCAAATAGGGAACTCATACTCGGCCTGGAGACCCAAGTACCATAGTAAATTAGCAGAACTAGTACCAAGCATGGAGACCCGAATACCATAACAAATAGGGAACCCATACTGGGCATGGGGACCTGTGTACCATAACAAATAGGGAAACTTGTACCGGGTATAGTGACCCTGGTACCATAGTAAATTGGGAAACTCATACTCGGCATGGTGTGTAGAAACTCAAACCTAGTAAATAAAAAAATAAAAAAGAAAATAAGAAAGGGAATTTAAAAAGGGCAAAGTAGTAGGCTTTGTCGACAAATCCCCTATTTTCCGTAGGGTTCGTCGATGAACCCTTTCTTTTGTCAATGAACGTCCTTCTGTATTTCGTCGAGAAGGGCTCCATTTCGTCAATGAATATGACCAAGTCAACGGCCCATAAATTGATTTTTAAGTTACTTCTTCATTAAGAAATCAAAAAATCTCTCTCTCTCTCTCTCACTCTCTCTCTCAAACCACGCCCCTCACTCTCTCTCTACGATATCTCGTTGTTCGTTGCCCAAATCGACAATCGGAAGTTACCACGAGGATCTAGGGGCATTTCTCTACAAGTCTAGCGGAGCAGATTTTTGAACTAGATCTTTCCAAGCATCACCCCAAAGTTGAGGTAAGGGTAGAAATGGGCTATCTGGCTAGTATATAACTATTTAAAAGGGGTGTATAGGCCTGGGGATGTCTAATGGTTTCTAATTTAGGATTTGAGTTGATTAAACTGGGGAAATATGTTTTCAGGATTTTGGACTCCGTATCACCGTAGGGTGGGCTAGAGAAGCGTTGTAGGAACTCTCTCAGTAAATAGGTAAGGGGAATAAGTTAAGTCAGGTTTTTATTAAAGTTGAACCGATTAAACTACTTGATGTATATGTATACTTGATTTCCATGATTATTTCAAAAATCGACCATTCAAAATGGATTTTTGCAAATATAGGATATATGGTACGGTATTTTGAATAATACGAACAATGGAAAGCTTGTTTTATCATTTGGATTAAAATACTGTGTTTCTTAATTGTTTATTGAGCTATGTTCAAATATGGGAATTGTGTGGCAGGTGAATAAATTTATATGGTTTATCGTGTAACCAAATTTGGGAATGATTGTGAAATATATTGGAACTATTGGTGAAACATACTAGAATTGCTTGTGAATAATACAAGGATTTGCTATGAAAACTATGAGTCGAATTTTATATAATGACCGGGGGTCGAGATTTATTTGACGGCTGTGAGCTAGGTTTATTTGACGACCAAGGGCTAGGTTTTTATTTAATAGCAGTTTAAAAACAAAATGATTTAAACTACAGTTTTTAATTACTTAAATTGCATGATATGCTTTAGGAACTCTAGGGACCAGTTGTTTTGTGAGCACGGTACCATTGCTAGTGATTGATTATTAGACCATGTGCGCCCACACTATTCTGGATAGAATGTAGGGTGGTCTCAGTCGATAGACTGCGTGAGGATGCAGTAAGGGCATCGGGCATGTAGTTTGGTTGTGGATGCTTGCAGACGGACTTGCAGAGGGATATTTTGACTCTTTTTAGGCTGATCACCCAAACTTAGTCTAGCCTTCGGACCGCACAACCCATACCATGGGGGAAGTAAATGGTGTTAGTCATAGTGAATGTCTTTTATGCATATTTGTTGATTTATATATTGGTGTTAAATATTTACTGAACAGGTTTATACTGTGGGAAGCAAAAAAGGACATTTTATTTTAACGGTGTATAATGAATATTTATTTACATATTATTTTCGGTTAAATGGAAAACTGGTTATTTTCTGTATACACTAAAATTCATGTTGGCCACACACTGATTTTAACCTAGTCTTCCTTACTAAGAAGTCTCTTAGCCAATATACAAATTATCTTTTTAGGAAACACCAGGGATCGTGTTTAGTAGGGCTAGAGGGGTCGAGCTAGTCGTAAAGTCTATGTATGTACTGTGTATGGACTAAGATTTCTTTTTGTACAGTATTATGGTTTGTGTTGGCTTTGGTGTATTCCCAAGAGGGGGGTGAATTGGAAATTTAAAAATTCTTCCTAGGTTTAGCTAATTCAGCAGGTAGTATTTCACAAACCTGGGGTCTTTCTATGTATTCACAATCCCAAACAAATATTAAAATAATAAATATAAACATACAGGTGCAGAAAGTAAATTGTAGAAAACAAAATCAACACCGGATATGTTATCGGGGTTCGGCCAATACTGCCTACGTCCCCGCCTCTAGCTCGCAAGCCCAAGGATTCCACTAATGCTCAATTAACGGGTGGAGAGGCACCGTTTAGACCCAATTCAATTAACGGGGCTGACCTCAACCTACAACTGCACCTTACCAAGATGGTGCACCTACCTTTCCTAACTGGGTCTGTAACGTCCCAGAAAATGATATGCTTAGGAATGTAAAAAAAAAAAAGACTATTAATTAATTAATTATTAAACTAAACTAATTAAATAAATAGTATAATAAGATATATATATATATATATATACACACACATATACATAAGGTTAAAGTATATATATATATATATATATATATATATATATATATATATATATATTAAAGGAAATAAATGAATCTTCCTGAAGGAAGATTGCTTCATAATGCAAATTAAAGGTTCCTTGCACCTTTGTCTCTTTACTTCTCTGCATTTTTCTTTTCTTCATCCCAGCGTCTCTCCTGTCGTCTTTTCGTTCTCTCTCCCACTCTCCTCAATTTCTTCTCCAATATTCAGCCGATCGGAAATCCGAAAAAATATCATTGAGTTCCATTCTCCGCCATCGACACTTTTACTAGAGCAGATTTGTAGTGGGAGCGGCGTAGGCATATCTCATGGTGTAAGGCCAATTTTCACTATTACCTCAATTTTTCTTAAATCTTAGGCCCAATTAAGGAACGGACATTGTCAGGAGATTCGTGAGGAGATTCTCTACAATCTAGCTGGAACAGGTTTTCAAATTGGAGCTCCGGGGCACCAATCTTAAATCGGGGGTAAGTTTAATAATTTAGGTTTTATTAGGCTATTTAGGGTATTCAGAATTTAGGAAAATTTTAGGAAAAATTACTCTAGAAATTGTGATGAGTAATGCAGTGAAATTTGAATTTTAAGGTTTCAGGGGTTTTGAACATTGTGGGGTGTAGGTCGGGGTTTTATCAGACTTTTTAGGAATCAGGTAAGGGGATTAAGTTAAGTCAGTGATTTTATGAAATTTGAATCAATTTAATTGTTGCGTTATTATATAAATATATTTATTTATTTATTTATTCATTTGGGAATTTAAAGGCTATTTTGAAAACCAACCGTTTGAAATGGATTTTACAAACCTAGGATATATATGGTATGGTATTTTTGAATAAAATGAACGATGGAAAGCTTGTTTGTTTATATGGATATGTTAAAACATGGAAAATCGTGTGACTGATGACTTAATGGGTATGAATTATTGTATATCTGGATTTGGGATTTTGGAGTACTAAATTGTTTAAGAAATACTAGAAATGCTTGTGAAAATACTAGACCTATTATGAAATACAAGTGTTTGAACTAACAGTCAGTGGTCGGGTATTGTTTGATTGGCCAAGGGCCAGGATTATTATTTGATGGCCAAGGGCCCAGTTTTAATTGATGGCTATATATCGGATTGTATTTTGTGGCCGAGGGTCAAGTTTTTGGAATAACAGGAAATATATGTGAATTAACGTTTTAAATGGTGATTTTTATTAACTAAATTGCATGATATGTTTTAGGAACCCTAGGGACTAGTATATTGTGAACACGGTACCGTTGCTAGTTAGACCATGTGCACCCACACTGTTATGGATAGAAGTGTAGGGGGTCCAGCCAATTGCCTGCGTGAGGTTGATGTAAGGGTGTCAGACCTATAACTTTGCTGTGGATACTCGCAGATGTGTTTGCAGAGGATGTTGTTTTTTTTACTTTGTTTGGGTTGATCACCCAAGCTTAGTACAACCTTCGGGCCACACAACCCGTGCCATGGGGGAAGTAAATGGCGTGTTTGTCACTGGAAGTGTCTTATATGCATATTTGTTAATTTATGTGAATACGATTAATTAATAAGATAACTTCGAGAGCTTACTGAGAAAGGAGAGTGCCCTGGTAGCAGTATTGGTACTAAAGTAGAGGGAAGCTACTTGTATGAGTGGGTAATCTTCCCTATCCTCGACTAATTGTGTGTGTGAGTATAAAATAAGAATGATTTCATAAATGTGTTTATCTATTTAATGAACTAGTTATTTTTTGTACACTAAATGCATGCTGGTTACACACTGACATTAACTTAGTCTTTCCCTTACTGAGTTGTGTCTCACCCCTACTTTACAAACTATCTTTTCAGGAAATTTCGGGAAACGTTATTAGTAGGCTAGAAGGGCTAATATGGTAGTATAGTTTTTTTGTATGTGGTGAGTATAGTATGAATTGGTTTTTGTATAAGTATAGTACGTTGATTTGTATGAAGGATTGTGGAACCTTTTGTATATAAAAGGTAGTATAGAACTCTAGTAATGGATTTTTTTTTTTTGGAGATTGTATTTTTTTTTTTTATTTCCGCTGCATTTTATATGATGAGTTTGGTATCAGGTACACATGCGTCACTAAAGTAGCACCCCGAGCCCACGTGGCGGGTCAGGGCATTACAGGTGGCATTAGAGCCTATGTCTGCTAAGTTTTGCTGTAGTGATCGTAAAAAAAAAAAAGTATTATTATTGTTAAAAATTAAAATAAAATTTTTAAATTTAAAAAAAAATTAATTAATTAAATAATATAATATAATATAATATAATATAATATAATATAATATAATATAATAATATTATAATGATATAAATATATATATATATATATAATACATCTTGAAGGATCTTAGGATCCTTCAGGCGGAAGGAAAGTACAGAGGTATTTTTTTTTTTAATTTTTTCTTTCCTTCGTTCTTCGTATCCTCTCTCCCACTCTCCTCCATCTCGTCTTCGTTATTCGGCCGATTGGAAATCTGAAAATACCGTTGGACTCTACTCGCCGCCACCGAAATTTCTATTGGGCCGGATCTTCGTGGGAGCGACGTAGGCATATCTCCTGGGATAAGGCCAAATTTCAAACTTATCTCAATTTCTCTTAAACTATAAGTCCCATTAATGAACGAAAATTGTCAGGAGACTCGTGGGGAGATTCTCTACAATCTAGCGGGAGCGAGTTTTCGAATCGGAGCTCCGGGGTACCAATCTTAAATCAGGGGTAAATTTGATAATTTAGGCTTTTGTTAGGCTATTTAGGGTATTCAAAACTTAGAGAAATTTTAGGAAAAGTTACTCTAAGAATTATGACAAATAATATGGTGAAATTTGAATTTCAGGATTCATGGGTTTTTGAACACCTGGGGCGTAGGCCGGGGTGTTATCAGGTTTTTTTCAAGAATCAGGTAAGGGGATTAAGTTAAGTCTGCAATTTTATGAAAATTGAATCAATTAAATTGTTATGTTTATATTAATATATTTATTTATTTATTTATTCATCGGGGAATTTAAAGGCTATTTTGAAAACTAACCGTTCAAAATGGATTTTACAAACCTAGGATATACGGTATGATATTTTTGAATAAAATGAACGGTGGGAAAGCTTGTTTGTTTATATGGATATGATAAATATGGAAAATCGTGTGGCAGATGATTTAATTTGCATGGATTGTTGTATATCTGGATTTAAGATTTTGAAATATTGAAATGTTTGAGAATTACTGAAAATGCTTGTGAAAATACTAGAACTGTTTATGAAATGCAGGAGTTTGAACTAACGGCCAATGGCCGGGTGTTATTGGATTGGCCAAGAGCCAGGATTATTGTTTGACGGCCGAGGACCAAGTTTTAATTGATGGCTATATGCTAGATTGTATTTTGTGGTCGGGGGCCAGGTTTTTGGAACAACAGGAAATATATGTGAATCAATGTTTTAAATGGTGATTTATGTTATCTAAATTGCATGATATGCTTTAGGAACCCTGGGGACCAGTGTATTGTGAGCACGGTACCGTTGCTAGTTAGACCATGTGCACCCACACTGTCTGGATAGAAGTGTAGGGAGTCTAACCGACTGCCTGCGTGAGGTTGAAGTAAGGGCGTCGGACCTGCAGCTTTGCTGTGGATGCCTGCCGATGTGTTTGCAGAGGATGTTATTTTTGACTATGTTTGGGCTGATCACCTAGGCTTAGTCCAGCCTTCAGGCCGCACAACCCGTGCCATAAGGATGTAAATGGCGTGTTTGTCACAGGGAGTGTCTTATATGCATATCTGTTAATTTATGTGAATACGGTTAATTAATAAGATAATTTCGAGGACTTACTGAAAAAGGTGAGTTGATTACGCGCCGAAACTGCGTAATTGGACGTTTAACCCGAGTTTTATGATTTATATTTTTAATTAAATATCCAAAATTGTTCAATATTTTAATAAAGTACCAAAATCATCATTCTTGAACTTTATTGCACTATTTATGAAGTTTTGGTAATTTCTTTGTCGCAGGAAAATTCCCAGGAATCAAAACCGATACCTATTCGTATTTCGTGCATAACTTTTCTGTCTGAACTCCGATTAAGACGATTCAAATTTCTAAAGAAAGAGAAAAGGATTATCTACAATTTTCATGTTTTGAGTTTTGTGAGATACAGGCTCTAGAAGAGCAGAATTTGTAATGAATAGAGAATAAAAAAAATGAAAAAATATAGCAATTCAGGTTTCCTATTCGGTCTAGGGCTTTCCCCCCTATCCTATTTAACCCTTCTCTTTCTCTTCCTGCATAGGCAGCCCCCATAGCTCCCCATTCTCCTCTTTTCCTTCTTCTTCTTCTTCTTCTTCTTCTTTAGTTTGTTTTTTTTGTTCTTTTCAATTCTGCTTCTCTCCCCTTGTCTCTCTTCCTTCCCTTTGTCTTTTCTCCCTCACTCTCCCCCTTTCCTCTGTTTCTCTTGGCCTCCTCTGCCCTCTTGCAGTATGGCCAGCCTCCTCCACCATCTTCAGCAGTCCCCAAGCACAGCAGAACACTAGCCGACTCCATAGCAGGACCACCAAAGCGCAGCAGCAACTTCTCCAGCACAGCAGCAACTTCACGGCTCCGTGGATTTGTTTCTCTCTCTCTCTTTTCCTTTCTTTCTTTCTTTTATTTACTTTTCTTTGAATCTTGGAATATTGAAGAAATTTTAGTTTTTTTTAATGTTATTGGAGTTTTCTTTCTTTTTGTTTAAGTTGAGTAATGTTGAGTATTTCATTATTGTTAAATTAATCTCTTTGTTTATCTAATTGATAGTTATTTTAATTTAGCATTCTTAATTAAATTCAGATATTTTTTTTGTCGAAATTCAATTTAGTTAGGGTCTATGATTAGTAAAGGTTGTGTTTTTATTGTGTTCCGTTATTATTTATGTCTTTTAAATTTCCGTTGAGTTCATGTTTACATTTAAATTGTGAGTCTTGATTTGATCTCTTAATTATGCTAAAGGTTCGACTTTTAGTAGGTTTGGTTTTTTTTTAGTATGTGTCTAGTTTAGTTTCCATTGTGTGTTTTTAATTCCATGTTCTAGGTTGCCATTTTTAATTAACGCGTGTCCCAGTGTTTCCTTAAGTAGACTAGGGTTTTCATTATTGTTATTTTAATTCCATGTTTAAAGTTTCCATTTTTAGTTAGTATGATCCAATGTTTCTTTAAGTAAACTAGGATTTCTATTCTTGTTTCTTTTATTTAGTACATGTTAGTTTTAGGGTTTTTAAATTACGTGTCATCTAATTCAGCAAAAGTGAAATTGAACCATCTTGAAAAACCCGAATCTAAACTGAGTTCAGTGCATTTTTAATTTTGATTGGAAGAACGTAAAATCTGAGATTAAACGCATTCCCTGAGGAGACGATATAGCCCTTGGGCTTAATATTACACGACAGAACTCCTATACTTGGGATAGCTTCCGAGCTGCTCATTTTTCGAATGAGTCATGAGTGCCATGGTAGCTGTAATGGTACTAAAGCAGAGGGAAGCTACTTGTATGAGCGGGTAATCTTCCCTATCCTCGGTTAATTGTATGTGTGAGTGTGAAATAAGAATGTTTTCATAAATGGGTCTATCTGCTTAGAGAACTGGTTATTTTTTGTACACTAAATGCATGCTGGTCACATACTGACATTAACTTAGTTTTTCCCTTACTGAGCTGTGCCTCACCCCTACTTTACAAACTGTCTTTTCAGGAAATCCTAGAGATCGGGTCTAGCGGGTTAGAGGAGCTGAGCTAGAGGTGTAAATTTTATGTAGGTAGTGTGTAGATAGAGATTTTCTTTTTGTTTAGTTTTATGAGACGTAATTATGTGAAAATAGATATATTTGTGTATAAAGATAGTTAGAACTCTGATAATGTAATTTGAGGATTTTATATTTTATTTTCGCTGCATATATGTGTTTTATATATGATGAACAAGGTATTAGGCACACTGACGTTACTAAAGTAGCACTCCGGGTCCACGTGGTGGGTCGGGGTCGTTACATCTGCAGACTATGATGGTTGATAATTACCAGAGTATAGGTTGAGATAGGATAATGATGAGAGTGGGTAGATTAGGTCAGGTTTTGGTCTGGAAGCTTGGAGGCGGAGATCCTTGTTGGTTTTCTATGATTTTCCTAGAATGACAATTTTAGGAAAATCATGGTAAATCCGTCGATGGTTTCGTTTCTGGGTTGAGGGACTGGAGCTCAGAAATTTAGGTTGGGACGTTAGGGCGGTCGAGTACATGTGCAAAGTCAGTGTTATGTTGGAGACTAATATCTGGTCTATTTTGTGACAGAACTAGGTGAATGAATCTTTAAACTGAGAATTCCTACGTATTAGTAGTTTTTTCATTTCATACTTACTTCAATTATGATAAATTAGGAGTTTCTAATTCGATTTCTATCCTATCTTTGGGATGGATTCTAGGGGTAATGACATCACAACTGGGGGGATAATCACGTGGATACTTCCAGTGAGGCTCCTGTCGATGGTTCGGTAGTGCTGCGAAGTATAGCACGGGAGGCTAGGAAGGAGAATTGGAGGGACTCTAGAGAGTAGAATCAACCACTAGTTGGTCAAGGCTGCACTTTTCAGCAGTTTACCCGGGTGAATCCGCCAATTTTTGTAGGAGGAGTGAACCCAGTCGCAGCTGAAGATTGGGTATAGGAAATAGAGGAACTAATGGGTGTGCTGGAGTGCATAGAGGAGTAGAAGGTGCAGTTTGCGACCTTTAAATTGATAGGGGAAGCGAAGAGGTTGTGGAGACCGACGAAGATGGTTGAGGAACAGCATCCAGGGTATACATATATCACCTAGAACCGTTTCAGGGAGGTCTTCTTCGACAGATACTTCCCTACTGCCACTCGAGAGGTGAAGGCTCAAGAGTTCTAGTATCTAGCCAAGGACCCATGACTGTACAGCAGTATGCAGCCAGGCTTGTGGAGCAATCTCGTTTCGCTTCTCATATGGTCCTAGATGAGCAGAGGAAAGCTTGGAGGTTTGAGAGAGGTCTGAGGTAGGAAATATGCGCACAGGTGGTGGCGTGGTTGACTCAAAGTTTCTCTGAGTTAGTGAACAGGGCTATGGTAGTTGAGGCCAATATTTATGAGGAGGAGAGAACCACAAACCAGAAGAAGAGGCCCTTGCCTCAGGGGTTTCAAACCAGCACTAGTCAGGGCTCATGGAGGCGGCCTAGTAATTTCTTGGGCCAGTAACAGGAAACGGGATCTCAAGCCGTCAGGGGAGTTCGCAGCATTCTATCTGTTTAAGATGCCATCAGAGGCATTGGGGCAAGTGCAGGGGAGGACCAGCTATTTGCTATCGGTGCGGTGGGGATGGACATATGTGTTAGGATCAAGAGCTACTGGTTCTTCTAAAACCAATGAGTGGTAGAAGGGGCGCAACCTTTTCCTTTAAATGGCAGCGCAGAGCCCCGCACTAAGCGTCGGGTGGACATAAGGGGCTGCACCAATTCTAAGCAAGGGTGCCGACGGGCTGGCACGCCAAGCACTGTCGAGCTGGGGCCCACTGCTACGATCCCTCGCAACAGGGTTGACTTCTGACTTCCCATAAAGCCAACAATATGGCACAGGACTCTTGCGCGACATTGAACTATCCGCCTCCATAGCATCAGTACCGAGGAGGTAATCAGGAACCCCGAGGGGGGGTCACTAGAAGGGGAGTGGAGATTAGAGGATATCCCGATAGTGAGGGGTTTTCCTGATATATTCCTAGAGGATTTGTCGGGATCACCACCTGATCGTGAGGTAAAGGTTACTATTGATCTAGTTCCGGGGGCAGCGCCGGTTTCTAAAGCGCTGTACGGAATGGCACCGGTAGAATTAAAAGAGTCAAAGGAACAGTTACAAGAATTATTAAATAAGGATTTATTAGGCCAGTGTGTAACCCTGAAAAGTTCCGGTATTGTTTGAGAAAAAAGAAAGATGGGTCGATGAGAATGTGCATTGACTACATATTTTCCTATTTCCATAAGTTGGCCAAAAAATGGGGGCAGTTTAGTCCCAAAATTAAGATGCCCATAAGAATGTAAGATACTAAGTGGACAACAATTGGACTCCTATGTTTTGGGAAAATTCGTTATTTCCTGGGAAGTGATGTTATCACCATAATCTGGGAACAAACATGAAAATAAGATGTTATGGGCATCACATTGCCAAGTATTCCGAAGGATCCTGTGAACCAAATAACACCTAACAGTATCATCTTTAGTAACTTACCTAGAAGAAAAATCATCATGATACTTGGACCTTTAGCAAACTACTATCCAAAAGGAAAACCATACACGCTAGGACCTAGAGCTTTATCTTTTTACTCTACCCTGTGCGAATCCTACTTGGCAATGGGACACTAATTTAACCGCTTAGGCATCGGTTCAATTGGGATTTGATTCGTATACATCTTAATGTGAAATCTTCTGTGGTGATCTACAATTGATAGTGGCTTTTGAAGCTATCTTCAAAATCTGATCCTTCTACCGTTAGCAACTCTCTAGCACAAATGAATATCATCTTTTCCTTCCTAGTCCATTTCACATAAGATTCATGTTGCCAGATATTGTCCGATCACTGATCATAACTGATTAAACAACTTCATTAGTATTGCATTCTGTACCAAAAATCAAAACACGTGTTTATTGCATATTTTTCTAATCACTGAAGCAAGATCAGGGTTGGCTTGGGTCAGTATACCATAACTTAGACTCGCCATAATTGCAATTCGTGTTTTTCATTGAGGATATTTCCCAACTATATTTTGATATTCAAAGTTTGCCAACATAGGCTAGAAGTGGAATCTTAAAACTATTGAAAGCAAGAAAAAAAAATCTAGAAACAAATTTGGTAGGAAAATGATACTTTACCCTGATTTAAAAGTGTAAGCCTGTGTATTAGTTTGGCATTGAAAAAGGAATTGGATGATTAGAATTTTAGGGAATGTTTAGAAGCTCATATAATTTTTATTCAAATGAACTACAAAGTTATGATGAAAGTTTTGAAATGCCTTTTATACATCTGATCTAACAAGCAAATGATTACACACCTTGGTCTGAGATGTCCCAGCAGGAATGGTCCTTGATGAGTATGAGTCATCAATGCAAGTTCTCTGTTTAAATATGAGGCTAACCATTGATGGTTATCTATTTATCATAAACTTAGTTGAGTGTCTTCAAAAAGGAAGTAGTACTCAGAAATCCATATGGAGTGATGGTTTTTTTTCCAACTAACAAGCTCTCATATTTAACATCTTGAGTGCTTGTGAAAGGATAGAATTTGGGCATATGTCTGGGATTGTAACAGTAATGAAAGAAACATATGAGTTAATGAAACTTAACTTCTTTACCCATACGTGATGAATTTTTATATATTATTTTCAGATGATTTATTGGGGTTACCTTCGAGAGGAGATTGAATTTAATATCGATTTGGTGCTAGAAACGGAGCCTATGTCAACTGCTTCATAAAGAATGACATTAACTGAACTAAGGCAACCTAGGGTGCAACTAGAAGATTTTCTCGACAAGGAACTTGTTTGGTCTAGTACATCATCATAGGTTGCACCTGTGTTATTCACTAAGAAACATAATGAGACCTTGGGGTTATGCATTAATCATTGGAAGTTGAATCACGTTACAGTAGGAATTGGTATCAACTTCCAGGGATTGGTGGATTATTTGATTAATTGGTAAAATCCCAAAATTTGTGAAGATTGATTTGCAATTAAATTATCACTAATTAAGAATTGGGAATTATACACCCCAAAGATAGAATCGAGTACACAGCAAGGTCGTTATAGGTTTTTGGTGTTACCAATTGAAGTTACCAATGAACCTTGTATTTTCATGGATATAATAAATCAAGTCATTCAAACATACTTGGATCAGTTTATTATAATTTTTATGGATAATTTTTGGGGTATTCAAAGACTCAAGAAGAGCATGAACAATATTTGTGATTAATTTTACAAACATTATGAGAACATTAGTTATATACTAAATGGGGAATGTGGGTTCTAGACAACTAATACAAAATTTTTGGATCATGTCATAATCAAAGGATAGTTATCTATTGATTCTTCTAAGATTATGTTAGTGTTAGATCTTTGGAAGACTGAAGATAAAAATTGAAGTTGTTGTGTATTGGTGCTGAAGCAAGGTGTATTAGAATAGGATGTATAATCCATCAATAGGTTAGTTATCAGTTTTAATGGACTTGTTTAAAAGATTAACTCAAAACTTGTAAGGTTGACGATGGATCTTATTTGGGGTTATATTCAACAAATTTCGAGGATGAAATTTTTATAAGGAGGGGAGAATGTAACGCTCGAGAAAATGATATGCTTGG
Organism: Malania oleifera; assembly: GCF_029873635.1. NCBI lineage: Eukaryota > Viridiplantae > Streptophyta > Magnoliopsida > Santalales > Ximeniaceae > Malania > Malania oleifera. Next base: position 8,892,230 of record NC_080419.1, read on the forward strand.
GAATGTAAAAAAAGAAAAAAGAAAAGAGAAGACTATTAATTAATTAATTAATTAATTAAATATTATTAAACTGAACTAAATAAATAAATAATATAATAAGATATATATATATATATATATATATATATATATATATAATAAAGGAAGTAAATGAATCTTCCTGAAGGAAGATTGCTTCATAATGCAAATTAAAGGTTCCCTGCGGCTCTGTCTCTTTACTTCTCTACATTTTTCTTTTCTTCGTCCCAACGTCTTTCCTGTCATCTTTTCGTTCTCTCTCCCACTCTCCTCAATTTCTTCTCCAATATTCGGCCGATCGGAATCCGAAAAAATATCATTGGGTTCCATTCTCCGCCATCGACACTTTTACTAGAGCGGATTTGTCGTGGGAGCGGCGTAGGCATATCTCATGGGGTAAGGCCAATTTTCACTCTTACCTCAATTTTTCTTAAATCTTAGGCACAATTAATGAACGGACATTGCCAGAAGATTGGTAGGGAGATTCTCTACAATCTGACTAGAGCGGGTTTTCGAATTGGAGCTCTAGGGCACCAATCTTAAATCGGGGGTAAGTTTAATAATTTAGGCTTTATTATGCTATTTAGGGTATTCAGAACTTAGGAAAATTTTAGGAAAAATTACTCTAGGGATTGTGATGAGTAATGTAGTAAAATTTGAATTTTAGGGTTTCAGGGGTTTTGAACACTGTGGGGCGTGGGTTTTATCAAACTTTTTAGGAATCAGGTAAGGGGATTAAGTTAAGTTAGTGATTTTATGAAATTTGAATCAATTTAATTGTTGCGTTATTATATAAATATATTTATTTATTTATTTATTTATTCATTTGGGAATTTAAAGGCTATTTTGAAAACCGACCGTTCGAAATGGATTTTACAAACCTAGGATATATGGTATGGTATTTTTGAATAAAATGAACGATGGAAAGCTTGTTTGTTTATATGGATATGTTAAAACATGGAAAATCATGTGACTGATGACTTAATGGGTATGAATTATTGTATATCTGGATTTGAGATTTTGGAGTACTAAATTGTTTGAGAAATACTAGAAATGCTTGTGAAAATACTAGACCTGTTATGAAATACAAGTGTTTGAACTAACAGTCAGTGGTCAGGTATCGTTTGATTGGCCAAGGGCCAGGATTATTATTTGATGGCCGAGGGCCAAGTTTTAATTGATGGCTATGTAAGAACTTGAACCGTGATATATGGGTTTAAATAATAAACAGAAGGGTAAAATTGGAATTTGAGCAAGCTTCGTCGACAAAGCTAGATTTCATCAATGAAGGATTTGTTTTGCTCGTCGACGAAGTTCAGAGGCTCGTCGACAAGAAGAAGCCGAGAGATTTCGGGAAACCAAGACTCTCTCGCTCGTCAACGAGGTCACCGTCTCGTCGACGAGCTATCTATATGACCTCATCGACAAGGACGCTATTTCGTCGATGAGGGCGGCCGGGTCAAGGGCTATAAAAAGGAATTTCCATTACTTCTTAGCTAAGAAATTTAAATATCCTCTCTCTATCTCTCTAGAAACTCACCATACACTCTCTCTCTCTCTCTCTCTCTAGATTTCTTCGTCATTCGTCGCAAAAATCGTTAATTCGAAGTTACCACGAGGATCATGGAAGGATTCTCTACAAGTTCTACAGATCGGATTTTCGGTTCGACCATTTTTGGATTTTGGCGTAAAATCGAGATAAGGCTCGATTTTCAATTCTTGTATGGTAGTTTTGTAGAGAACAATGTTGTGAGTATTTTCTGAAATGGGATTTTTAGGTTTTGGAACTCGGTTCACTGTTTAGGAGCCTTGGAGTTCAAGATTTTTTATTTGGGGGAAAGGTAATTGGAATTAGTTTATGTCGGTTATTTTCGAAATCAGACTCGGTAGAACTATGGTTCATGGTCCTGTGTGTGTTTTGGCTACTCATTTGGGGGAATCTAACGAGGAAAACTATGGGTTTTTCATGCTTACAGTTTTGGGAAAAAGGGGGCGACAGGCTGCATCCCTCATTTTGTTGAAAACCAAATGTATATGATGATTTATACTGTGTTATAAGAATGGTCGTGCCTTGGCTTGTTTAAATTGCATGTGTTTGGAAAGCCATGATTTTAGATTACCAAATGAGTGTGGTTTGTTTGGTTATATGAGCATGCATGTGTGTGTGATTGGTTGAAATGCGTACGAACGTGGTTCCAAATTTGTTCCAGGTACTGAGAGTGTCCGGCTCTATATCCGAGGGCGTATGAAATCGCTGGCCATGTTTGGCAAAAGTGTACAGCTCTATATCCGAGGGCGTGAGCCTTACCGGCTAATCACCGAAGGGTGTGGATCCACTAGTTTTGCGCTGGTACGATGCCATGGGAGTCAAGGACTAGCCATTCGCGCCATGTTTCATGGGTTGGCTACGGGCCAAAGCCGTATGTTGCGGGCCAACTTCAGGCTGAAGGATGTGACGACACCGGAATTGCTTGATCATGTGTGTGTGCGTGTATACACTGTTGTGAAATTAATACTAGAACTGCATTTAACTGTGTATGTATTGTTGTCATGATAACACACAAATGTCACACACCAATACAACATGTAATCTTCCTTACTGAGAGGTGTCTCACTCCTATTGTACGTACATATTTTTCAGGTCCTTCGGGTAACCGGAACTAGAGTCCTTGTGTTAGGAGCCTAGTGGCCGGTGTACTGCAGGTAGTGCTTGGGTAAGTGTTAGGACTTTTGTTTCAAAGGTTGCCGTTTGGAGATATGTTGGGCACCCAGTTGTACGTTGTATAATGGAGCCTTGACTCTGTTTATGTATAGACTCTGGTATGGTACCATGTTTGTATAGAATGACCTTTTCCGTTGCATATATTCTGTTGTGTATGGATGTGTATAGGGTGCCTGGGAATCCCATGGGGTCAGACCCTCTTCCATTATCCTGTATTTTGGATTCTTTGTTTGATACAGGGATAAGTTAGATTACATTTTCATTCCCGAATTCCATTTTTGGGTTCAGAGCGTGACAGCTTGGTATTAGAGCTAACCAAGTTGTTAGGTCTTGTAGACTTGGTTAGGCTTAGCTGTGAGTAGATACCAAAGTATAGGATGTTGGATGTGGGTAGAGTTGGTTAAGGATTGTTTTGTTGCTAGATTGGGACTTGTCGGCGGTATTTTGTGTTTTTCTTGGAGTGATAATTTCGATAAAAGCAGGGTAGACTCTTGATGACTTTCGTGTCAATGTGATAGGACAAACCTGGACTTGGCAGGGAGTGGTTGACATGATTAGTGCTAGATAATTGTGTTGACTATACGTTTGTACGTGTTATAGGATTCCTGATAGAACTCTACTGTGTTTTCAGAATGGAGCTCAATGATAATGACCTGGGAAGTGCTCCGAGGAGACCGCTAGTGATGAGTCTTCTACTGTGCCTCGAGGATTGACGAGGTAGGTTCTACGGGAGATCGGGTGGAGTGTCAGGAGACGCGAACACTCTCATGTTGTTGCGGGGTGCACCATTAAGAGGTTCACACGCATGCATCCTTCGACGTTCTCTGGGGCACATGACCCAACTATAGTAGAGGACTGGGTGGAGAAGACTAAGAGGATCTTGGAGGTCTTGCACTGCACGAATAGGCAGCGAGTCCTCTATGCTACCTTCCAGCTATCTGGGGGGGCGGGTCGATGGTGGATTGCGGTGAATCTACTGGAGAAGCAGAGAGCCGGTCCAGTGGAGATGACGTGGAGCCTTTTCAAGGAGGTGTTCTTTGACAGATACTTCCTAGTTTCTGCATGTGATGCTAAGGCGGATGAGTTTTCTGCTCTGACTCAGGGGAGTATAACAGTGCAAGGGTATGCGGCTCGATATATAAAGTTGTCCCAATTCATGCTATGTTTGATCTCGAGTGAGTGTGAGAAGACTCGGAGATTTGAGAAGGGCCTGAGGAAGGACATCCACAGGTTAGTAGGTATGCTTCAGATCCGCGAGTTCTTAGTTTTGGTGGATAAAGCCACTATGATTGAGACTGGTATCCGAGAGGATGAGGTGGATCATGAGCTAAAGAAGAGGCCAGTACCTTCTGGTTCTCAGTTTGGATCTCATCAGGGATCATGGAAGAAGAAGAACAAGGGCTCGGGTTACAGTCAGAATATCGAGTGCTAGGGGTCTTAAGGGAACCAGACTAGTGGTCTTTGTACCAGATGCCACAGATGGCACGAGGGTGAGTGCCGGTCATTTGGGGGTAACTGTTACAACTGTGGCCAGTCAGGTCACATGTTTCGTGATTATCCTGCACCAAATCGAGACGTGCCGGCATCCAGTGTGAACTGGGGGAACAATCAGATACCTCGGGGAACCATTTAGACGAATATAGCTCCGGCCAGAGTATTTTCTCTTACTCCAGCGGATGTTGAGCATGCAGGGAACGTAGTGACAGGTACCTTATTATTGCTTTCAAATAAAGATTCTGTTTTGTTTGATTCGAGTGTGACCCATTCTTTTGTATCTAGTGTATCTGTGAGTTTTGTTAAACGGTGTGGGGTTGAGACCCAAGTCATAAACAAGGTGTTATCTGTTACTACACCATCTGGGAGTATATCATTCTATAGGAGGATGTTGAAAGATTGCCCAGTGGTAGTTCAGGGGAAGCTTCTAATGGCAAACCTTGTGTTATACGACATGTCGAGGTTCGACATCATTCTAGGGATGAATTAATTGTTCTCCAGTTATGTTGTGATCGACTGTCGTAGGAAGGTAGTAGTTTTTAGACCTCATGGGGAGCAGGAGTACAAATTCGTGGGATCGTGTGTGCGTTTGACGTCATAGGTTCTATCGGCACTACAGGCAAGGAGGTTACTCTTGGACGGGTGTCAGGGGTACCTAGCTTGTGTGAAGGAACCGCCGCGGAATGAGTTAAGACTCAAGGATATTCGGGTAGTCCACAAGTTTTCGGACGTGTTTTCAGATGATTTACCCAGTTTACCTCCAGATCATGAAGTGGAGTTTGCAATAGAGTTGCTACCTGGCAAGCCACCGATCTCAAAAGCTCGGTACCAGATGGCTCCAGCAGAACTTCGGGAGTTGAAGGAGCAGTTACAAGAATTATTGGATAGAGGTTTCATTCAACCTAGTGTTTCGCCCTGGGGAGCTCCAGTACTGTTTGTGAAGAAGAAGAAGGACAGGTTGATGTGGATGTGCATTGATTACCATGAGATTAATAAGGCGACTGTGAAGAATCGTTACCATTTGCCTCGTATAGATGATCTCTTTGACCAGCTACAGGGTACGTAGGTCTTTTCAAATATTAATCTACGGTCAGGGTATCATTAGGTGAGGGTTCGATCTGAAGATATTGTGAAGACTGCTTTTTGAACCAGATATGGTCACTATGAGTTCTTGGTTATGACATTTGGGTTGACCAATGCTCCGGCGGTGTTCATGGATCTGATGAACCGAGTTTTCCATGAGTACCTGGACCAGTTTGTAGTGGTGTTTATTGATGATATTTTGGTATACTTGAGAAGTTTGGAAAAGCACGAGAACCATGTGAGGTTAGTATTACAAGTTCTGTGGGAGAAGAAGTTGTATGCTAAACTGAAGAAGTGTGAATTCTGGTTGGATCCAGTTGCATTCTTAGGCCATGTGGTTACTGGTGATGGTATCTCAGTGGATCCTAGCAAGATTGAAGATGTGGTTAACTGGGTTAAGCCGAAGAATGTGCAGGAGGTTCAAAGTTTTCTAGGATTGACGGGTTATTATCATCGGTTCGTGGAATGGGTTTTCTAAGTTGTCTAGGCCTCTGACTTGATTGACTAGAAAGAAAGTGAAGTTTGAGCGGACCAGTGATTGCGAGTAGTGTTTTCAGGAGTTGAAGCACCGGTTGGTTACTGCTCTGATTTTGACCATTCCTTGGGGGATCGTAGATTTTTGATTTATAGCAACGCGTCTCTGAAAGGTTTGGGTTGCGTGCTTATGCATTAGGGCAAGGTAGTAGCGTATGCTTCTCAAAAATTGAAGGAATACGAGAAGAATTACCCTACGCATGATTTGGAGTTGGCTGCTGTTGTATATGTACTGAAGATCTGGCGACACTACTTGTACGGTGTGCAATGCAAGATCTTTACTGACCACAAAAGCCTCAGGTATTTCTTCACGCAGAAGAAGTTGAATATGAGGCAGAGACGGTGGCTTGAGTTGATCAAGGACTACGATTGCACCATCAGTTATCACTCGAGGAAAGTTAATGTGGTGGCTGATGCGTTGAGTCAGAAGTCGGATCACGTGACAATGTCTGCAGTTGTAGCACAGCATCACATTAGATAGGATCTGGAGAGCTCAGGTATAGAGTTGGTGTCTAAGGATCATCAAGCTTTCATTGTTAGCTTGGTAATCCAGCCGACTTTGTTTAAGCGTATAGAAGCCGCAGATTAGTGATGCGGAGTTGATGGAGGTTATGTAAAAGGTACAACAGGGACTGGCTGCAGATTTTAACATCTCTGAGGGAGGTGTGTTGAGGTTTGGGACCAAGCTATGTGTTTCGAATGACAATGAGATCATAATGACGATTCTGGAGGAAGCACATCGTTCATTATATACGGTACATCCTGGTAATACAAAGATGTATCGAGAGTTGCGCGAGACCTTCTGGTGGAGTGGTATCAAAAGGTAGATTGCTCAGTTCATGGAGCAGTGTCTGATGTGTCAGCAGGTGAAAGCTGAACATCAGAGGCTGACAGGGCCGTTACAGCCTTTGCCTATTCCGGTGTGGAAATGGGAGCATATTTCCATAGATTTTGTGACTAGATTACCACCAGCACTTCACGGGCAGAATGTTATATGGGTGATTGTGGAAAAATTGACGTAATCTACTCATTTCACATCGATGAAGGTTAGCTATCCTTCGAATAGGTTAGCAGACCTATACGTGCATGAGATAGTGAGAATGCACAGAGTACCAGTGTCTATTATATCATATCGAGACCCGAGGTTTACTTCTCGATTTTGGTCGAGCTTGTAGGAGGCACTGGGGACCAAGCTTACTTTCAGTATAGCGTTCCACCCCCATATTGATGGACAGTCGGAGAGGATGATACAGATCTTAGAAGATATGTTGCGAGCTTGTGTGTTGGACTTCGATGGTAGCTAGATACAGTTTATGCCACTAGTAGAGTTCACTTATAATAACAGCTTCCAGGCTAGTATCGGGATGGCACTGTTCGAGGCTCTGTATGGTCGGAGGTGTCAATCTCCTTTGTATTGGAATGAGGTTGGTGAACGTCAGGTGTTAGGACCTGAACTTATGCAGCAGGCATCTAAGAAGGTAGGTTTGATCTAGGAGAGGATTAAATCAGCTCAGAGTCGACAGAAAAGCTACACAGATGTTCGCCGCCATGAGTTAGAATTCGAGGTGGGGGGTAAGGTATTTCTAAGAATCACTCTGATGAAAGGGGTGATGAGATTTGGGAAGAAGGGCAATCTAAGCCCAAGGTATATCGGACCATTTGAGGTTCTTGAGCGAGTGGGTCCGGTAGCCTACAGGATTGCACTACCCCCAGCACTCTTGAGGATCAACGATGTGTTTCACATATCCATGCTGAGGAGGTACATATTGGATCTTTCACATGTTATTAGTTATGAGGATGTGGAAATTGGGGATACTTTAGTGTATAAGGAGATACCTGTTCAGGTTCTGGACTGTAAAGTTCAGAAGCTTCGTACTAAAGAAATATCGTTAGTGAAGGTATTATGGCAGAATCACGAGGTTAAGGAAGCTTATTGGGAATTGGAAACGGAAATACGCCAGAAGTATCCACAGTTGTTCTGAGTATGTGTACATTTCTCTACTTTGGGTTAGAATAGGTCGTTAGTCGTTGGGAGTGTATGTTATTATGAACTCCTGAGACGGTTTATGTATGTAACTACGGTATTCCTCCACCATAAGTGAGGATATGTAAATATTGTGATAGGGTTGCGTTGTAGTAGTCGCCAATTTCTTTCTAGAATTGTGTATATGTACTTACTTGAATGTTGAGTTGTGAATGAGAGATAACAAATTTCGAGAACAAAATTTTTGTAAGGAGGGGAGATTGTAAGAACCTGAACCGTGATACGCGGGTTTAAATAATAAAGAGAAGGATAAAATTGGAATTTGAGCAGGCTTCGTCAACAAAGGCTTTGTTCTGCTCATTAACGATGTTCAAAGGCTCGTCGATAAGGAGAAGTTGAGAGATTTCAGGAATCCAGGAATCTCAGGCTCGTTGACGAGGTCATCGTCTCGTCAACGAGCTATCTATATGATCTCGTTGATGAGGACGCTATTTCGTCGACGAGGGCGGTCGGGTCAAGGGCTATAAAAAGAAATTTCCTTACTTTTCAGTTAAGAAATCTAAATATCTTCTCTCTATCTCTCTAGAAACTCACCATACGCACACTCTCTCTCTCTCTCTCGCTCTCTCTATATTTCTTTGTTGTTCATCGCGAGAATCGTTAATACGAAGTTACCACGAGGATCGTGGAAGGATTCTCTACAAGTTCTACGGATCAAATTTTCGGTTTGGCCATTTTCGGGTTTTGGCGTAAAATCGAGGTAAGGCTCGATTTTCAATTCTGGTCCTGTAGTTTTGTAGAGAACAGTGTTGTGAGTATTTTTTGTACTAGGATTCGTAGGTTTTGCAATTTGGTTCGCTGTTTAGGAGCCTTGGAGTTCGGGATTTGTTATTTGGGGGAAAGGTAAGGGAAATTAATTTATTTCGATTATTTTCGAAATCGGACTCTGTAGAACTATGGTTCAAGGTCTTATGTGTGTTTTGGATACTCATTTGGTGGAATCTAATGGGGAAAACTATGAATTTTTCATGATTACAGTTTTGGGAAAAAGGGGGCGACGGACTGCATCCCTGGTTTTATAGAAAATTGAATGTATATGATGATTTATACTGTGTCTGTGTTATAGGGATGGCCATGCCTTGACTTGTTTAGACTATATGTGTTTGGAAAGCCATGATTTTAGATTACCAAATAAGTGTGGTTTGTTTGATTATATGAGCATGCATGTGTGTGTGATTGGTTGAAATGCGGGTAGGAACGTAGTTCCGAATTTGTTCCAGGTACTAAGAGTGTCCGGCTCCATATCCGAGGGCGTATAAAATCACTGGCAATGTTTGGCAAGAGTGTCCGACTCCATATCCGAGGGCGTGAGCCTTATTGGCAAATCACCGAAGGGTGTGGATCCACCAATTTTGCATCGATACGCTGCCATAGGAGTCGAGGACTAGCCATGTGCCGGTGGCATCGTGTTTCGCGGATTGGCTACGGGCCAAGGCCGTATGTTGCGAGCCGACTTCAGGCCGAAGGGTGTGACGACATCAGGATTGCTTTATCATGTGTGTGTGCGTGTATGCACTGTTGTGAAATTAGTATTGGAACTGCATTTAACTGTGTATGTATTGCTGTCATGATAACACACAAATGTCACACACTGATATAACATGTATTCTTCCTTACTGAGAGATGTCTCGCCCCTATTGTACATACATATTTTTCAGGTCCTTCGAGTAACTGGAACTAGCGTCCTTGTGTTGGGAGCGTAGTGGCCAGTGTACTACGGGTAGCGCTTGGGTAAGTGTTAGGACTTTTGTTTCATAGGTTGCCGTTTGGAGATATGTTGGGCACCCGGTTGTATGTTGTATGATGGAGCCTTGACTCTGTTTGTGTATAGACTCTAGTATGGTACCATGTTTGTATAGAATGACCTTTTCTGCTGCGTATATTCTATTGTGTATGGATGTGTATAGTGTGCCTGAGAATCCCACGGGGTCGGACCCTCATCCATTGTCCCTTATTTTGGATGCTTTGTTTGATACAGGGACAGGTTAGATTACATTTTCACCCCTGGATTCCATTTTCAAGTTCGGGGCATGACAAGTTATATGTTAGATTGTATTTTGTGGTCGGGGGTCAGGTTTTTGGAATAACAGGAAATATATGTGAATTAACATTTTAAATGGTGATTTTTATTAACTAAATTGCATGATATGCTTTAGAAACCCTAGGGACCAGTATATTATGAGCACGGTACCGTTGCTAGTTAGACCATGTGCACCCAAACTTTTCTGAATAAAAGTGTAGAGGGTCCAGCCGACTGCCTATGTGAGGTTGAAGTAATGGCGTCGGACCTACAACTTTGCTGTGGATGCCTGTGGATGTGTTTGCAGAGGATGTTATTTTTTTGACTTTGTTTTGGCTGATCACCCAGGCTTAGTCCAACCTTTGGGCCGCACAACCTATGCCATAAGGGAAGTAAATGGCGTGTTTGTCACAGGGAGCGTCTTATATGCATATCTGTTAATTTATATGAATACTGTTAATTAATAAGATAACTTCGAGGGCTTATTGAGAAAGGTGAGTGCCCTAGTATTAGTAATGGTACTAGAGTAGAGGGAATCTACTTGTATGGGTAGGTAATCTTCCCTATCCTAGACTAATTGTGTGTGTGAGTATAAAATAAGAATGATTTCATAAATGTGTTTATCTATTTAATAAACTGGTTATTTTCTGTACACTAAATGCATGCTGACCACACACTGACATTAACTTAGTCTTTCTCTTACTGAGCTGTGCCTCACCCTTACTTTACAAACTATCTTTTCAGGAAATTTTAGGAAACGTTCTTAGTAGGCTAGAGGGGCTGAGACGGTAGTATAGTTTTTTTGTATGTGGTGAGTGTAGTTTGAATTGGTTTTTATATAACTATAGTACGTCGGTTTGTATTAAGGATTGTGGAACCATTTGTATATAAAGGTAGCTCTTGTAATGGATTTTTTTTTTTGGAGATTGTATTTTTTTTTTTATTTCCGCTGCATTTTATATGATGAGTTTGCTATCAGGTACACATACGTCGCTAAAGTAGCACCCCGAACCCACGTGGCGGGTCGGGGCGTTACAGGGTCTAAGCTAATCCGGAACCATTCAACATGACTAGTCTCCCTCTTCAGGCCCACGCCGAGAATACAACCAATACAGTACGAACCAAACCGGGTATAATGATTGTGCTTCTCAATCAAGCAAATATGTACCAATTACAATCAATCAATGCACATATATAGGATTTATAAGCTTAGTGATGTAAATGTGTGTAATCAACACTTAAGATTAAGAACATACTCAGTTAAGAACAAGAGTGTATCAATAACCTTTTCTTTGAAACAATGTATGAAATAATCTCAATATTAATTTAGGGTTTCAAAGATGCTAGCAAGATAATTCAAACAAACCCAAAAATATTTTCTCTTTGTACTTAGCACAAGAGATGTTTGAATGCAAGCTATAAAAATATTTTGCACACCAAAAATATTGGCTAAGGAATCTTACAATATCAATGTAAAGACCCACAAGCCTCAAAGTTCTCCACACACTGAATTTATTAAGTTAAATCGGTGGAGAACTTTATGCTTAACTCTCAATAACAAAATCAATAAACAATCACTATGAGAGTTATAGGCAATATGGAATGATGCACAAGCACTTTAAGCACTCTCACTACACTTGGTTAATCAATAAAATCGAAGTCTTTGAGTGTATGGAAGTAGTATGAGCAAAAAAGGGTTTGAAAAATTTGAGAGAGTTTTGGTTTAATCATTTTTGCTAATCCACCCTTAATTAGGACAAATGAATGTGTATATATAGACAAGGGGGAAGAATTAGCCGTTGGGGACACGCTGGTAATTTTGTTTTAATTATGCTTAAGAAAATTAACCATGTTTAACTGCGGTAAAATTTGGACCAACCCTAGAGGTTCGGTCGACCGTACTTAAGGTTCAGTTGACCACTTTAGGTGGTTCGGCTGACCAGCTCATTTTTGAACTGAATATATGGTCGATCAGACTTAGGGCGATTCCAAAGTGTCCCCGATTTGGTTGACCAAAACTTGTTCGGTTGACCGTATTCCCAACTTCAGCTGACCAACATGAAAATGAACTGATTTGGTTGGTCGACCATAGCGTTGGGGTTTCCCACGTGGGGATTCGGTCGACCAATTTGGTGAGGTTAAAAATGGTTCGATCAATCATATCATGGTCAACATGTTGACCTCCCTAGCAATTCAGTCAACCAACATATTTGAACTGGGCTGGTCCGGTCAACTGAACTTGCTTCTCTTATGTGATTTTGGTCCTGATTATTATGCATCAAAGTGAAGCGACCTAGGGTCTTTTCTAAGGTCTTTTTTAGCTTATTAATTAAGCCCAAAAACGTGACGTCGGTCAGCCAAAGTTCGATCGAAGGGTGATCCCTAAAGTCTTTCTAAGATCCTTAGCTTATAGTCTTATATGCATAATATGCAGATTGTTACAAACAATGGATGATTATTATTATAGACCCGGTAGAATGAAATATAGATTACAACAATTAAAGAAAAACATTCTGGGTCTTCATTTTCCTTCGGGTCTCCGAGTGCCATCATATGATATTGCCAAGATAAACCTAAACATCAACTCGACAGACATTAAATACCTAAGTATTTGTCATAATCAAAACAGGGTATGACCTGTAGGGTTAACAATCTCCTCCTTTTTTATGATGACAAATACTTGCCTACTTCTCCCCCTTTTGGCAACAGCAAAAAAGGTCTAGATAAACATTTACGTATATATAGGAAAATAAAAGGAAAATATCATTCATTTATAAGATATGGTTTAGGAAAATTTTAAGAAAATTCGGCAGCATGTCGTTTGAAATTGGAGCAATGTCTGTATAGAAATGACTTGATTGAGTTCAAGTTTACAAATATCCAAAATAACTAACTCAAAGAGTCCAGTATAATCAATATACATAAGTATAATCTTTCAACAACTAAGAAATATAATAATCATGTAGGGCAAAATGAGTAACACAAACAATCTTACAAAGCATAGAGTATAGGAATTAAGCACACAAATAGTATAACTGGTCATTTAAAGATTTAAATGACATGAAAACAGAATTAGACCATAAATATGCACAAACCATTGCAATTGAAACATATCATAAGACCCGTGAAAGATATGAGTTTAAACCACACGATATATGATAGCAAATAGTTGATTTGAACACAAACACAATCTAACTAGTTCGCATGCATTTTCATATGAAGTTACTGAACTAGTTATGCAATTTTTAAATATATATATATATGTATATATATATATATATATATGTATATGCCTCTTCTGTGCGTTAGAACTCAAAAAATTGCTCCACTCGACAAATCTACCTGATTGGATCTTCCTTGCTTTCATAGCGTGGAAAGTCCAACTTCGTGATTTTGGGTGCGAGAGAGCCTCCTCTTGAGGGGCTATGATGGGGCCCACTTGAAGACTTGGCATCATCGTCATGTCTTCCACTATGGGTAGAAAAATAGGCAAACATGTTCTCCATATGCTTCAAGAGGCACTCTTTACTAGCCCTCATGGCTTGTTGTAGTTCCTTTTGGCTTGCAGCCAATGAGCGAAGCTCGTTCTCCCCTTGCTCGAGGTGGTGGTCAGACATGTCTGACTCTAATACCAAGTTGTTACATGCCGTAGTTTGTGATCTCGTGGTGGGTTTATGAATGGGTAGAGAACAAGGATCGTCCTTGAGTTTTCGACTTATAATGTTAAGTTTGTAGGATACTTCGAGGGATCCTTGGCCTCCTTAAATTGATTTAATTTGAGGAAAATCATGACTCCAAGTCAGCTTCAGGCTGAGAGTAATAATCTTGTGATAATTTTATTCATGACCTCAAACTATTAAATAGTTGAACAACTCTTGATGGAATAGACACTAACATATTCTTAGGGAAAGGAAAATTACACTTACATAATTCTAACACAAATTTATTAAAAGGAAATAACATTGATTGAAAGAAAATAACATAAGAAAATAATATTGATTTTAATTGATTGATAATAAGCATAAATTACTCTCATTTATGATGCTTGGTCCTGACATTTTCCTTCACGTTTCTCTCCTTTTTTTTAGGAAATAAAACTTTCCCCTTCCATTTTTATTTTCCCTACATTTTTTATTTTCCTTCCTTGTTTCCTCTCTATGAAACATTCTAAAAATTTTTTCTCACAATTTTTATTTTTTTTCCTTTCCTCATCAGTTTCTTATTTCCAAATAGATCATAACTGAAATTATAATAATTAACCATTACTAATATAAAAATATGCATTAAAATTGACATAAATCCTAAAAAAATATTTTTTTTTAAAGAAAAAAAAAAAGAATATATACTAAGCCTTAAACTTCACCGACGAATGGTCAAACTTGTTGCAAAAATTCTCATATATATATATATAAAAGTACAGATGTTAATCCACAAAGCTCTATAGATTTGGGATAATTCCCAAAAATTACTATTGGCCATCAAGCCAGACGAGTCTTACTTGTCGGTACGAGCGACAACACCCGAACATTTCACGCTACCTTAGGAACTGGGGTCAAAAAATAATAATAGACCAAAAGCGGTCCACCAATCACAACCGTCCAAATTGTAATGAGTGTGGTTTCACTTTCATCGGAGCACGTTGATTTCTCACGTCCGGCGGGCCCCTTTACGGTTCTGAGTCCTGAATGTCATAATAGGCAATCACTACCCCTCTATTCTTGTCCTTTTCTTGACTCCCTAAGGGGATAACTCCACAGTGCTTCGCGACCCCAGCACGCCCCACTGTCGTGTCGCCTTCAGGGCCGTTGGATCGCCGGGCCCACAGTAAGTGCAATATGCGATGCGACCGTCGCTCGTCATGCGGATCAGACACGTCGGATAGGTGTACCTGCAGTGGTCCCACACACCAAGCAGTTCAATTTGGTAGGAGGGGTCGGCCCATGAATCCGATAAAGGTTAAGCGGCCATACCCATGACCCGAGGTGTGGGCCCAACGGCCCAGTCGGGTAATTATAGGCCCATTGGAACGACCGTCACAGCCTAGCCCAGCTGCTGGCTAGAGAGAGAGAGAGAGAGAGAGAGAGAGAGAGCATTTATGGAGGCGTCTGCAGAGAAGGGGACTGCAAGTTCGAATTATTCTTCTTCCGTGTATTGAGTGCTTTTGATCCTCACTGGTTCCTTTGGACTACTCTCTCTCTCCCTAAAATTAAAGCAGTAATTTTTTTTGTAAATTTAAAATATAATGGGTGTACAGTCCGAGACTGCGCAAGCAGAGTCCAGAACCGAAACGGAAGAGAGAGACAGTGGACACTGAGAGGAGAGAGAGAGAGAGAGAGAGAGAGAGAGATTTGAAAAGCAAGCAAAGGGCCAGGCCCTCAAAAGCCTTTTACACGTGATAAAGTAAGCACCAAAAGCACTTGCATGCGTGTATTAAGATTCATCATCATCATCATCCCCATTTCACCTTCCTCTCTCTCTCTCTCTCTCTCTCTCTCTCTTTCTCTCTGTTAATCTCCCACAGACCCATCTTTTATCACCGCTTTTGATTATCTTTTCATGGCTTCATGTTCTATGGTGGTCATCTTTTAAGGGCTTCACCTCTGTTGCGAGCTCTCTGTTTCTGTTTGAAGAGCGCATAAGGCATTGCCTTAGTGGATTTAAGGCTTTGAGGGGTTATCTTTAGTCTCTGGTTCCCTTTTCATGGTCTTTGATTTGGTTGGTGAGTTCGGAGTGTTGGGTGTTCTTTCTCTTGCCACTTGGTATTTGTTTATTATTGTGTCATTTTCTGCTTAGCAGTGAATTTATGTTATCATCAGGATGACGATTTCTGTGGCCTTTTCAATGCTTATTCCTCCACTTTGTATGCGCTGCTGATTTATTTTATTTTATTTTATTTTTTGTTTTCTTGTGGGCGTTTTATTCTCCTCCTTTGTAGCAGCAGCCATTTTGATATCCATTTCTTCTTTATTTATTTATTTATTTTAAAAATTGATTCATGGGATGTTTTTACTCCCTTGGGTTTATTCATCTGTTCTGCGATTTTCTAATACAAGTTCTGCTTTGGTTGTAAAATGGGGTAAAGTGATCGGAAGGATTTCACACATTTGTTTTTATTTTTGTTTATTTTATTTTTTAAGCATGGATATTATTATAGAAGTTGGTGTGTTCAGGATTCATGGTCATTGGGTTTCTTGCAGAAGCATCAGAACAAGATTTGGGTTTCGGGTGATGATCAGTTTTGTCTTTTGCATTAATGGGTTTTCCCCCCTTGAAAGGCAGAGGTGTTTTTTTTTTTTTTGCTGCAAGTTTTGTTCGGGATTTCGTGTTTCCCTGGCATGGCCGTGTCTTTGAAATTTTGAACAGAATTTCAGGGTATATATATACAATGTTATACAGTAAATACAAAGTTTATATTTGCATTTGATTCTTTTCCTCTTCCATGGCGGTTCTGCATTCCCCAGATGCAGAAACTGAACATTAGCTCCTCTTTTGGGGTTTTGGGTGTGAAAACTTTTGTACTTGCGATTTTATATTTATCCAAACAGAGATGAAACTTTGTGTTTTCAGTATTTTTTTCCCCTTTGCGAGGGAGTGGTAATGCTTGTAATCTGCAACAAACGCAGGGGTTTTACCCGTTACTCTTTTTACTTTGCGTGCATTTGCAAAGCTCGATGCATTATATCATTATCTTTTTCTATTTATTTACAAGTTTTGCAGTTTTGGTAATCTGTCTGACAACCGGTTCCTGCTCTGTTTTTTTGATTTTCAGTACCCTAAATCGTCTTGGACGGATAATGAGTTAAGGCCCGAGGGGGAAGTAGTGTATGCGCGCTATTTGGTGAAGGTGCATTAAGTGGAGAGAAGCTAAATAGGCATAATCCAAGGAGAGAGCAAGCATGCCTATGGGGCAGATGAAGGAGAGCTCAGAGCAGCACTTTGTGATCAAAATCCACCTGCAGAAGCCACCCAAAACCGCACAGAATGGAAAAGGGCCACCGCCCCAAGAACAGCCGCCGCAGGGTGCCAAGCTCCACGCCCAGACTACTTCACCTCCCTCGAAGAACAGAGGAAGGAGAAGGGGAAGGGGCGGCAGAAAATCAGAATCGGACCAAGGGGATGTGTTTATGCCGCCGAGCTCGAGGCCCTGTACGCTGGGGCCGCCGGCCAGGGCAACTCTTGTAGCAGAAGCAGCTGATGCTCCAAATGGCGGTAGCAACTTGTGTGAAATGGAGATGGGCTTTCCTTCTTCCAGCAAGTCTCGAAATTTTGCGCAGAGGCCTGGGTATGGTCAAGTTGGGACAAGGTGCGTTGTGAAGGCCAACCATTTCTTTGCCCAGTTACCAGACAAGGACTTGAATCACTATGATGTAAGTTGCTCTCTCTCTCTCTCTCTCTCTCTCTCTCTCTCTCTCCCTGTTTGTGGATTTTACGTTAAAATGTTTTAGACATACTGCGTACTGCATAGGAAGGGAAATTGTTATTTTCATCCTGCCTTAACCATTGGGGCCCTTTATCTGACATTTAGTATGAGTATGGGGGGGGTTTTCTTCTTTCTTACGCTGTTATATTGCAGAATTGAATGGGTTCTGTGTACTCGCTGTGAGTCTGTCCTTGTCTTTTTAATGGCACTAATGGGTTTTTAATTTGGCCTTCAATTTTGTTCCTTTTGTTGTTTTTATGACTCGTCTCTTCTAAGTGCTAGCCGTGCTCTGTTTCTTGCAGGTTACCATTACCCCCGAAGTGACATCAAGAACCGTGAACAGGGCTATCATGGCGGAGCTGGTGAGATTGTACAGAGGTTCTGACTTGGGTATGAGATTGCCCGCTTATGATGGTAGAAAGAGTCTGTACACAGCTGGTGAGCTTCCCTTTGTTCGGAAGGAATTCAAAATTAAACTCGTAGATGAAGAGGACGGAATCAATGGACCCAAGTAAGGATATGCTGTCTGTCTTCCTCTTTCCATTGCTCTTTTTTTTCTTTTTTTTCAAATCGTTTTTCGTATGTGTCATTGGGTTTGTGGTTGATGGAGTTTTTAACGACAAGTTCTAGATGACAATTATAAAGATGAAAAAGGAAAAACATAATTGATGTCTTTCCCTTTTGTTTTCTCTGTAATTGATCTTGACTCTTGAGCTTTGCTTTGCTTCCTTATGTCTTTGTAAGGATGAAGTAATTTTACTTGCCCCCAAATATTTTTTTTTTTTTTTTTCCCCAAGGAGAGAGAGGGAATATAAAGTGGCAATCAAGTTTGTTGCACGTGCAAATTTGCATCATTTGGGTCAGTTCCTAGCTGGTAAGCGTGCTGATGCTCCACAGGAAACTCTTCAAGTTCTCGACATTGTATTAAGAGAGCTTTCTACCAGGAGGTATGATTTCTTGAAGGCCTCTGAATCATGTTTATCTGCACTGGCATTGGGTTCTTATCCTTTTCCTATAATGGGTGCATTTTAGGTACTGCCCTGTTGGGAGGTCCTTCTTCTCTCCTGATATTAGAATGCCTCAAAGGCTTGGCGATGGTGTGGAGTCATGGTGTGGCTTCTACCAGAGTATAAGGCCTACTCAGATGGGCTTGTCTCTCAATATTGGTAATGAGTCACAATTGTTCAAATCTTATGATCAGCATTACTAAACTTCAAATCTTTGTTAACTCTTTCCTCCTTCAAATTCCATTCTATAGATATGTCTTCAGCAGCATTTATTGAGCCTCTCCCTGTGATAGAGTTTGTTGCCCAGCTTTTAGGAAAAGATGTGTTATCAAGGCCACTGTCTGATTCAGATCGCATAAAGGTAGCATGCTTTCGCTTTACTCTGATGATTTGAGTGGCGTGTTATCCATTTTTTGTTTTTGCTCCTTTATAACTTTACTTTCATATGTTTACTAGATAAAAAAGGCACTCAGAGGAGTAAAAGTTGAAGTAACACACCGAGGAAATGTACGAAGAAAGTATCGTGTTTCAGGATTAACATCTCAACCTACAAGGGAACTAGTGTAAGAACTCTTAGATTTGCCCTTTGATAACTTAGAAACTCTGAAATTGCTTGGTGTATCTTTTATTAAGGGAGGAAAGAAAGATCGGCTGTTGAATGCTAATTTGATGCTTCTTAGTTCAATAGTGATTGTAATGATTGCTCTATTTCCTTATTTTTCAGCTGGAATTCATGATAAAATTGTGCTTCTGTTCTAATTTTTATCGTCTTCTTGTTCAGGTTTCCTGTTGATGACAACTGCACTATGAAGTCAGTTGTTGAATACTTTCAAGAGATGTATGGCTTCACCATCCAACAATCACATCTCCCTTGCCTTCAAGTAGGGAACCAGAAGAAGGCAAACTATTTGCCCATGGAGGTAGGAACTGGCAGTAGATTTTTTGCCTCTAGCTAATGATTATATTTCCTACTACTGTAATTCTTGTGTAAAACTTCATGTATTTTGTTCTCTAGGCCTGTAAAATTGTCGAGGGACAAAGGTATACAAAGAGGTTGAATGAGAAGCAAATTACTGCTCTTTTAAAAGTTACATGTCAGAGACCAAGGGATCGAGAAAATGAAATTTTGCAGGTACTGTGATTTCTGGAAGTTGAGTATCTTTCATTTCTTAATGTGTGAGGGCATACTTTACAGTAGTGCATTTGTGGCCTAGCTTGAATTGATATGTAAATCACCATGCTCTGTTTGGTATTACAAAGTTCAAAGTAGTAGAGACGAAAATTTGGAATCTTGGATCCATCATCCCATCTAAAAAGCATACAAGTGAGTTTGTATATTTTCATCCCTCTTCTTCCCAAACCAGATAAAGTATTCTAGAATTTTACATTTAATATCCTAAGTGGTTTGAAATTAGAGTTATGCAAATATGGTCTGCAATTGTCCAAATGTAAATTTTTAAAGAAAATTGTGACCAATTTTACCCCCTCAAAGAATTTCCATCAAGGGAAAATATTCAGATATATTTAGATAATTTGATAATTTCATTTTAAATTTCGGACTCAGTCATAAGCAAAGAGCCTTGAAAATTGCAAGTTAATGTACAGAACAATTTGTTTGGCTTTTAGTGTCATGAATTTTCTTGTCTCTGGATTTTGATGAAGTTTTGGCAAATTAACTTTTTTTTTTTTCTTCACTTCAAAAAATGACCAGACGGTTCAACATAATGATTATGGTCATGACCCATATGCTAAAGAGTTTGGGATGAAAATTAGTGAGAAGCTAGCTTCTGTTGAAGCTCGGATTCTTCCTGCCCCTTGGGTAATATTGCTTCTCTGGATTTTTGTTGTATGATTTAGAATGGATTAATTTGTGCAGAGTCTGATGTCACTTTTTTCTGCAGCTTAAGTATCATGAAACTGGGAAGGAGAAAGATTGTTTGCCTCAAGTTGGCCAATGGAATATGATGAATAAGGTATTATTCTCTTGGATATGCAACAAAAGAACTCCAATTAAATGTTTTTTTTTTTTCTTGTGAGGTTGAAAGGCTAATTTTAGTAACCTCTAGTGACGGGACTGGTTTTGAGCTCAATATGAATGCCTGTAATTCAAAAGGCCTTCCTTTTAAAGGAGAAAAACTATCCTTTGGTATTATTGTTATTGCTGTTAATAACTGTTGCAATAACCTAAACACTCTTTGTAAATTTTGTGAAAATATCAATTTTAGTTTCAATGTTTTAAAACTTTAACTCAAAGTTTGCTTCTCTTTAGTTGGTTTAATTTGCCTTTGTGATTTGTGTTTATTTACCATTGATATATTGCTGTCCTGTGTCTCATGTACAGAAAATGATTAATGGCATGACTGTTAGCCGGTGGGCATGTATCAACTTCTCACGGAGTGTGCAAGAGAGTGTTGCTCGTGGATTTTGTAGTGAACTAGCTCAAATGTGTCAAGTATCTGGCATGGTAGTTTTTTCCTGGTTCCATTTCTACATGGTTTTTAAATCAAATATCTCTGTATTCACCTTTTTGGTTGAGAAATTCTGCTATCTTGTAGGAATTTAATCCAGAACCTGTTATCCCAATTTACACTGCAAGACCTGAGCAAGTAGAGAAGGCTTTGAAGCATATCTACCATTCGTCTATGAACAAACTCAAGGGCAGAGAACTAGAGCTTCTGCTAGCAATTTTACCTGACAACAATGGGTCACTTTATGGTATGATATAAGTGCTTATTTTGTGATTATTATCACTGGAATTAGTTTTTAAGGTTGATTTGCTAAAATTGATGAGACTAAAAATTTGATTGTGAATGATAATCTAACCTGATTCTGAAATTTAGGTGATATCAAGCGAATTTGTGAAACTGATCTTGGTTTAATATCACAATGCTGTCTCACAAAACACGTGTTCAAGATTAGCAAGCAGTACCTGGCTAATGTTTCCTTGAAGATCAACGTTAAGGTGCGTTTAAGACCCTCGTGATTGTTTAAACATGTGCTAGTCATTCTTCATGAAGTTTTTAATGAATATGACATTTCCTAGTGCGCAAAAGCGGTCGAGCTTGGATAATATTTTTCTTCCACATGTGATTAATTGAGCAATGGTTCTAGAGTTTCAGCATATGCTCCCTCTTTCTCCCCACAATTTGCTCACAATATGTATTTTTCCTTAAAATTATCTGAAAATCCTGTCACTGGTTGTTTGAGGATTCTTTATTTATTTCATAATATTTCTATGATCAGTTTGCTAATTCAGTATTCTCTCATATGCTAAGTAATCACTGAATATTTTTGTTTTCCCTCTTTTTAACCATTCTTATTGCAGATGGGTGGCAGGAACACTGTTCTTTTGGATGCTATCAGTTGCAGAATACCTTTAGTTAGTGACATACCGACCATAATATTTGGGGCAGATGTGACCCACCCGGAGAATGGGGAAGACTCCAGCCCCTCAATAGCTGCTGTATGATTTCCAAAGCAGAGTTCTGTTGCTGACAGTTGAGGATCTTGGTTGCTGATAGTTGTTGTCCTGACTGTAGGTAGTTGCTTCTCAAGACTGGCCTGAAGTTACAAAATATGCAGGATTAGTTTGTGCTCAGGCCCACAGGCAGGAACTCATACAAGACTTGTACAAAACGTGGCAGGATCCTGTTCGTGGCACTGTTAGTGGTGGCATGATCCGGTATGATAACCTGCCTCTTTGCTTTCATTTACCCCTTCATCTAAATTGTTTTTTTTTATCTTTTTTCAGAAGTTTGAATTTTTAAATTTCATTCCTTTTCTTATGCAGGGATCTTTTGGTTTCGTTCCGGAAAGCGACAGGCCAAAAGCCATTGAGGATAATATTCTACAGGTAATTACACTTGTCTAACATGTTGCACCACTTGTTATGTTTTTCTAATGCTAAATGGTCAATTTGTGAGATGAACATTGCTGGTTAACAAGGTCGATTTTCATAACCTATAGGTAGTTTTTTTCCTGGTATTGAGTTTTTTTTGAACTCATGATTGCTATATTTTAATTAATATAAGCATAAATGATATAAAATTAAGTGCTATAAGAATAGCTATTTGCTTTTTAAAGTTTCAATGAAGAATATCTAAATGCAGGAAATATTTTGCAGTTTGTCAGCTGAAAGGAATACCTGTATTAAATGTCTCAAAGTGGTAGTAAAATCATCCAACAATACTCATGTAGCCATCATACAATGGGTCTTGATATGTTAGTGTTGAAATCCTGAGTATCATTGGCTATATTGAGTAAATTAGGAGAGTAGGTAAATATAGAAGATTGTATATTATTGAGAGTGATTCTATAGGGAGATTGTTTCATATTTAGAACCTTCGATTGTATTAAATATTGTAGATTGAGATGTACAAAATATTGAATTCAAGAAATACAGAAATTACATTTTGTTTTCATGATATCAGAGCTAGGGTTTCTAAACCTTAGTTAGCAATGGCCGACGGAGTGGTCAACAGTAGAGAGTAGAGCTCCTCTGAAACTCTTGATGGCACTTCTGAAGCCACCTCCATCGTGGGTTTCTTAGGATGCCGAACTTCTTGGGCTCTCACCGTCGGGGATCGACAACCCTAGATGCAGCAACGAAGAGGAATCCATGGAGGGGGTCTTTTGTTCTCTGCTCCAATCCTGCGAGTATTCAAGTCCTCAAGAAGAGCATCTCCGCTGCCTCCCATTCGTCGGCAAATCAGAGGATAATGTCATCATCGATTCGTCGGGCTCTGGCGAGATTCCTGTGGAGTCCACTGGAATCTTGATGGTTTCTACGCCAGATAGTTTGAAGGACGAAGACACGGCTTGCGACGACTTCCATACCCCTCCTGAAGAGTCCCTGGCTCACCTTGGTAGCTCTGATGCGCAAAGACGTGTGGCCGTTGATCATCGCGCCGATAAGGTTGTTAATGGTGCTCGCAATGGTGATTCTACAATTACAGCCAGTAATGGGGCGGTTGATTTGGTGAAGGGCTCATGTTGCAGGGTAAAAATAGTAGGGATGCTCCTTCGACTCTCGTTGACCTAAAAGAGGAAGAAAAGAAAGGCTTGGAGGACCCGGGGTGTACTTCGGGGGCTCACTCCGATGCCTAAGTAAGAGGAATGATTTTAGAGAGGCTAAATGCAACAGTATAATCGTGTTGAATGACTTACCTTTGCCTTTTCTCCAAATCCCTTCTTATAGGGGCTCGAGTTGACCGCAGGTTGGCTCGAATTTATTGCGCGGGGGCGTGAATCGCTCTCCAGCAATAAGTGTGTGCACCTATTACTCGATTATTAATGCCGTTGGCGTGGATCTCTACTCCTCTTTATTGGGTTGGAGCTAATCACTCGTTAGAATGTCAGACCCGGAGAAGGTGCGAGATAGGCGTTGACCTGCCCTCATTAGCTAGGTTATTTTGGGCATATCAGCTCAGATTTTGG
Source organism: Malania oleifera (assembly GCF_029873635.1). Classification (NCBI taxonomy): domain Eukaryota; kingdom Viridiplantae; phylum Streptophyta; class Magnoliopsida; order Santalales; family Ximeniaceae; genus Malania; species Malania oleifera. The sequence continues at coordinate 8,916,008 of NC_080419.1, forward strand.
GTCCTCAGAAAATTACAATTTTTTTATGGGAGTCTCGTGGAAAAGCTCGTCTTTTGAAAGAGCGTCTATTTTCAAAACCCCAACTTTCTTCCATCAAGACTCAAACCCTTCACTCAATCGAACACCATCAATCCTTTCTTCTGGTTCTTTAGCCCAAAGAGGTAATTTTTTGCAAGCCTTTAATATAACTTCTAGATCCAAAACTCCTTAGATAATTGATTCTGGTGCTTCTGACCACATGACTGATGCCTATAATCTTTTTTACATCATATTCACCCTATGCTAGAAATTTGAAAGTTAAAATTGTAGATGGATCACTCTCGCCCGTCGCAGGCAAAGGAAATATCCGACTCTTTGACTCCATCACACTAAAGTCCGTTCTTCATGTTCCTAATTTATTCTGCAACTTACTATCCATTAGCCAGTTGACTAAAATTTCCAATTGTTATGCTAAATTTTTTCTCTCTCATTGTGTTTTTCAAAACCTATCATCGGGGAAGACGATTGGCAGTGCTAAAGAGTGTGAGGGACTACTACTCTGAGGAGGCTAGTGTGAGTGGACAATGTAAAACTATTATTTGTGATTCTGCATCAGTTTCTAGTGATAGTGAAATTTTGTTCTGGCATTCTAGGATGGGTCATCCAAATTTTCAATATCTAAGATGTTTATTTCCTTCCATTTTTTCAAATAAAACGTCTTCTGAATTTTAGTGTGAGATTTGTGAACTTGCAAAATACCAACTTAATTCCTTTTCAAAATACTCACGCTCTCTTAATCGCACTCGCATGAGATGGTTTGTTACTTTTATTGATGATCATACTCGTATTTATTGCGTTTACTTGTTGAAAGATAAATCTGAAGTCCGTTCTATTTTCGCTAGTTTCCACTCCATGATTCAAACATAATTCCAAACTCACATCCAAATTTTGCATACTGATAATGGTATGGAATATTTTAATGCTATCTTGGGACATTATCTTCAAGAAAATAGAATTGTTCATCAAAGTTCGTGTGTGGATACCCCTCAACAAAATGGGGTTGCTGAACGTAAAAATAGACATATACTTGAAGTAGTTTGGGCATTGATGTTCACTACAAATATAAAAAACCATTTTTGGGGCGATGCCATTTTAACAGCTACATATCTCATTAATCGGATGTCGAGTCGAGTCCTTTCTTTTGCCACTCCTCTTCAGAAGTTCCAAGAATAATTCCCCAACTCTCGACTCCACTCCAATCTTGCTTTGAAATATTTGGATGTATTGCATTTGTTCATGTTCATGCTCACAATCAGGACAAATTGGAACCTCGTGCCATTAAATGCATCTTTACTAGTTACTCTCCTATTCAGAAAGGCTACAAATGTTATGACCCTGTCTCTAAAAGAATGTTTGTTAGTCTTGATGTCACGTTCTTTGAAACCACTCCTTATTTCCAAAAGCCCTCTCTTCAAGGGGAGACGTTCGGTTATTTGATTTCTTTACTATTGAATCCGTGCCATCTACTGAGTCTCCCATTACATCATTTCCTGACCCATCTATTGAGTTTCCCATTGCATCATTTCCTGACCTGTCATATGCAAATGACCACTTAAACTCGGGGGGAGATATAGAAAAACAAACTAATAAGGAAACACTTGCCCACTCAAGAAAGCCAAAATAAAGATCAGGGAGAATCTCATGCCTGAGGCACCAAAAGAGTTGGAACCAATGACAGCTCTGAACAACCATGAGTCAATGCCCAGTCTGGGCAGATAATTAGACCTGGCAAAGCGGATCGAGTCGGTTTATCCGAGACGGATAAGGCGGATTATTGGGTGAAAAAATCATAATCCATATTCGAATCGTTTAAGTGGCGGATTAGGCGATTTCAGGTCAGATAATTCATGGCGGATGGGCGGATAATCCGCCATTCTCAAGTATAATTTTATTAATAGTTTATATTGTGTCATAATAATTTAAGTTGTATAGGACAACTTGCGATTAGTTTGTGTATTAACTTTTGTAATAATTATATCAATCATTCAATCGTTTATACTAATTAACAACTCATGATTCATGTAAGTAAAACTGTAAGCATTAAAACATAATAAATTAGTCTCAATTCAACTCAAAATAGAAACTCGAACCGTGCGACTTGTGTGAGTCTCTAAAATCTAAACATTACAATTGTTCTTAAAGCATGCAAATTTCTTTAAACACAGCTATTTTCAAATCCGAGGAATCTCTCAAAATAGACATTCCCAATTTTCCATATTAAAAATAGGACATTATCATTCTCTATTCAATGTTATGATGCATTCTTATTTACATTACTATGAGAACATTTTTTAATTTTTTTAAACTATCAATTTCTTATATCATGATTTTATATCCTTAAAATAGACATTGATTGAATGAAAGGTAACCTCAATTCTTAAAAACTATTTCATTATCTCTTGCTCTACCAACAAAGTAGCCAAGCAATGATCAAATTACATATCTCAAATTGCACTGACTTTTTTTTTTTTTTCAAATTCACAACAATTAAAATCATAAGTTCAAAACTCATACTCTTAACAACGATTGAATTTTCTCCCCACATATTTGCTTTTCTTCAAATAAGTTGTAGAATTATATTTTTAGTGTGAAATTATATTGAATACCATCTAAGTACAAAGCTCAAAATCAACTACCTCAAATACAACTTAAGACAAAATTTTATGGGCTGATTGGTATTATTGTCAAAAATTATAGAAACGAAATCAAAAATAAAAGTTAAAAATCAGAAAAAGAAAAATAAAAAAATCAAAAACCAACAAACGACTCAGAGGTCATAACTCAGAAGACAAATTTCCCCAAAAGAGAGAGAATTGAACCTAGTTCCGTGGTTCGTGAAGCTGAAGCAACAAGCGAGTGATGGGCGGCAGTCGACGACGACGAAAGCGAAACCCTAAACAAAAGTAAATGAGAAGTGAGAATGCAGAGAATGAGAGAAGAATCAGACGACGAGCAACTCGAGCGAGAGAGCGATGGGCAAGTAGCGAATTGGCGAAAGTACGGCAACACTGCAAGGCGAGGGTTGTCAAACTCACAAGGCTTCGCGAGCGAGCGAGCGATGTGCGGCAATCGACGACGGCGTCGAAAAATTGAAGTATGAAACCCTAAACGAAAGTGAACGGGAATTGGGAAGTGAGAACGCAGAGAATGAAAGAAGAATCAAAAGATTCAGATGAGTGACTTGGGAATGGGAAGGGCTGAAGTAGTGAAGCGCTGAGCGGGGCGTGCGCGTAGTGGACCGTGTGGGCATTTGGGCAATGGGCTTATTGGGCTGGCTGGGTTAAAGGCTTTGGGCTATAGCATGTTGGGCTTTCCTGGGTTAATTTTGTAAGCGGGTTGGGATATCCGCCGGATAAACCCGACCCGACCTGCTAAGGGGGCGGATATGAAAATGAAAAACCATATTCGACTCGTTTAGCAAGCGGATAATTATAAGTTGGTTAAAACGGGTCGGATGCGGTTCGGATTAATGGATTTTTATCCATTTTTGCCAGGTCTATAGGTAATCAATGGTCATCAGCTTTCTTCTAATGAGTCTACACCTGATGACATCAATTTACCCATTGTAGTGAAAAAACAAACTAGGTTTATCCCTGGTCAAAATACATGTCTTGTAAAATCCTGTCTACAAGATATCGTGCTTTTACCTCTAACCTTGATAGGATGATTCCAAAGAATATTAAGGAAGCCCTAGAAATTCCTGAATGGAGGGAGGCTGTCATGGAGGAAATGTGGGCCTTAGAGAAAAATGAAACTTGGGATGTAAAAGGATTTACACAACCTTATGGCATTGACTACACGAAGATATTTGCACCAGTGGCAAAATTGAATACAGTTTGGGTCCTTTTGTCCTTGGTAACTAACTTAGATTGGCCACTACAGCAACTCAACATTAAGAATGTATTTCTAAATGGCGAGTTAGAAGAAGAAGTTTACATGACGATATCACTAGGTTTCAGTAAGAAAGGTGAAGAAAACAGAGTATGTAAACTCAAGAAGTCCTTGCATGGATTCAAGAAATCTCCCAAAGCATGGTTCAATAGATTTGCAAAAGTGATTAAAAATCAGGGATATCGGCAAGGGCAATGAGATCACACTATATTCTTCCAGCAGTCTGAAAGTGGTGAGAAAACAATTCTAATAGTATATGTTGACAGGAGATGATGCAGGGGAGATGGAAAGGTTAAAGAAAGTTCTAGCTGCTGAGTTTGAAGTTAAAGACTTGGGACAAATGCGGTACTTCTTGGGAATGGAAATTGCTAGATCAAAAAACGGTATTGGTGTCTCAGCGAAAGTATATCCTTGATCTCCTAACCGAAGATGGCATTATTGGTTGCAAACCTAGTGAAATTCCGATTGAAGTCGTGAAAAAGGTTGAAGAATGTGGAATACCAGTTGAAAAAGAAAGGTATCAGAGATTGGTTGGTAAACTAATTTACCTATCACATACCAGACCCGACATTGCAGTAAGTGTGGTAAGCCAACACATGCATTCATCGGAAAAAACTCACCTAGACGTTGTGCATAAGATCCTCAGGTACCTCAAGGGTTCACCGGGCAAAGGACTTTTCTTCAAGAAATGTGAAAGCGAGGAAGTAGAGATCTTCACATATGCAGATTGGGCAGGATCAGCGGAAGACAGAAGGTCTACCATTGGATATTACACCTTTGTATGGCGAAATTTGGTAACTTGGAGGAGCAAAAAAAAGAATGTAATGGCTCGAAGCAGCACTGAAACTGAATTCAGTGCAGTTGCACGAGGAATATGTGAAGGACTGTGGTTACGGAAACTCTTAGAAGAATTACAAATTCTGGTGAAATTCCCTATCAAACTCTATTGTGACAACAAAGCAGTCATTAGTATCTCTCTCAGTCCAATTCAATATGACAGGACTAAGCATGTGGAAGTGGACCGACATTTTATTAAAGAGAAGGTTGAAGCTAAATTGTCCCCCAGCTCAGCTAAGTTCTCAATGCATTTTAGGGTGTTGACCTTCATTATATGGAGACCAACACTATATAGTTTCATCATTGGAGGGGGTTTTCTTGTGGATATATTTACTACTATGAGAGATCTTTGCTTATATTGAAGTGATGTACACAAATTTATGCCCATGCAACTGCATGGAGAATTCGACTACATTGCAATTGTCAGCTTAAGCATATGTTTTTTCGTATATATACATCTATTCCTAACTGGAAAATTTATTTATGTAGGGATGGTGTGAGTGAAGGGCAATTTTATCAAGTCCTACTTTACGAGTTAGATGCAATTCGGAAGGTGTATTTTTTTCTTTATATTTTTCGCTCACTGAATAAATTTGTTTAAAAAACAAAATAGAATCCTGTGGTTAAAGTAATTTTTTTCACAGGCTTGTGCTTCCTTGGAACCAAACTATCAACCACCAGTAACTTTTATTGTGGTACAAAAGCGACACCACACCCGTCTGTTTGCTAACAACCACAGGGACAGGAGCAGCACTGACAAGAGTGGCAACATTTTGCCCGGTAATGTGTTTTTCTTATGGAAAATTAGATCATGTGTCTTTCTGTTTCATACTCGTGCATTCTTGTGTATGTATTCTTTAGGTTTTTTTATTTCTTTCTTAATTTGTTGTACTTGTTTTACCAGGAACTGTTGTTGATTCTAAAATTTGTCATCCAACAGAATTTGATTTTTATCTCTGTAGCCATGCTGGCATTCAGGTGAGAATTTTGTTTCCTTTTTGCATGTTACATTAGAGAGGCTTTGAAAGTGTCAAACTATCAACACAGTATTAACATAGTGAAGGAATCAGGGAATTTCATTACAAAATTTTGTTTGGGTGCTCATAGACAGCTTATGTACATTTTTTTCTAAATTACTTGGAGAGGAGCTGGTTGTGTTGTTTCTAGAAGGATGCATGTATGTTGGGCCAAAATATACAAACTTTATTTTTAACACGAGCTTATTTGTTGCATGGAATCTTCAAAAATGTGTTGGATTATATTTCGTGCCAAAAAACCACCATCGGGTGTAAAGCCAAAAACTGTACTGGTACCAAAGATTGTGATTCAGAAAACAATCAATTTCTTGTTGTAACACATAATTTTCTATTTTGAAATTTAAATATTCAGTCAGTCTACAGGAATAAATTGTATTCTTCCTGAGGTATTCAGAAAATGATGACCTACTTTTGTTGGTTAACTTGTCCAATTCCGACCAAAATGGAATTGATTTTGGTTACCAGTTGATTCTCAAGCTCTGTTATGTATGAGCTACTGTCTGACTTGTATGTTTAAATGAGATATCATTTCTCAAGTTAGCACAGTTGATTACTGCTTGGGTCCCAATGACAGGCCAATGAGATTAGTTTCATGTTCAATTATTTGAAGGGTGACCTTTTTGGATGAAGCTCCTATGATTTGGTGGGAACTGGGAATCTGATCAATGGGGTTTCTCAGAAGCTAATTTTGATCAAATGATAATGACAGCTTTAATATTGACAATGTTTTTCCCTGAAGTGGTAGTGACAATTGGGTTTTAGATTTGGGTAAATTAAGAGATCTCTTGAAAATCTTGAAATATGTTGGCCTACATTAAGAAGTTCATGTTGTCTTCTGGTGGAGTGGTGCTGTATTAGAGATGGATTTTTCATGGTGGGTCTGGGAAATCAAGTTGTTTTTTTCGTACTTGTATACTGCAATTATGCATGTTGCTAAACACTTTTCTGTAGTTTTTCCATTTATGCTTCAAACTCTATTAATGATTCATCATCTTTCCGACATATGCAGGGAACAAGTAGGCCTGCTCATTACCATGTGCTATGGGATGAGAACAATTTTACAGCAGATGGAATTCAATTGTTGACAAATAACCTGTGTTATACATATGCAAGGTGCACACGCTCCGTATCTGTTGGTAAGCCTTTTTAATTTGTTGGTTTGTTTATCTGTTTTTTTGTTTTTTTTTCCTGAATACAAACATGTGTTTAACTCAACAAGTTAAGCATGGTAATTCCCTGGAAACAGTTTTATTTTCATCCTTTTTGCCATGGTAGGAACCACAAGAATAGCTCATACAACAAGCAAGCCTCAAGTCCCACTAGGTGGGGTCGGTTGGCTACATGGATCCTTTTCCGTCAATTCACCCGATGCTTTAAGAGCTATTAAATCCTTACCCAAATGTTCACTGGGACATCCCCGACAAGAATAGCCCCATCTTAGCTGCAACTACAATAGTTTTTACATAATGGACATAAAAAATTGGAATAAATTATACAGCAAATACTGTCCCAATCATATGCAACTCCCAGAGAAAGAAAACTGAAAAAGCCCTAAAACAAAAAAATTGAAGTTTCTGAACTTTTATATATCTATCTACATGTGAGAGAGAGAGAGAAAAAAAAAGAGGGGGGGGGGGGGGGAAGAGAGGGAGAGCTTTAAATCAGTGACTTCACAGTAACAAGCTCTTGTCCGGATTGGCCCCTTCCACTGGGCCTATGTGCACAGATGTGGTAAAAATTCCATTAACATCAACAAAAATAGAGGTTACAAGGAGCAGCTACTCAGAACCCTTGCAACCCTTACCTTTCACTTTACAAACTCACAACCATACATATTTATAGAGAACCCTAAACTGACTTGGACAAACATGCCTTGTCCTTCAAGCGCATAAAACTCAAATTAGAGAACCCGTACCCACTAAGAATCCTTCAAACTGGAAACTTCCATAAAACAAGCTTTCCTAAGGCATACTCCGTCAACCTCCACTTTGACCCAAATTTTCCAAGCCGTCATGTTTGAGTATACTTTGATTGAAGCCGTAGACAAAATCTGAAACATAGTTCATAAACAATCTTCATGCTTCCCATCGAAACTCCATAACCATTTTCCAATTTTCTTTTCGTGCCTTCAACATGAGTTGCGCAAGATTTTAAAACCAAACCAAAACAATACTCCAAAAGACCAAAGCATTCATTTTGTGTCGATAAAAATCTTTACCACGCTACAAACTGTAAGCTTCCATGCCTAAATGTCATGATGTGTGAGCCTGACTACAAAAATACTCCACAAACTGTTGCATCCTATGAGCTAGGTTTATTTATTTATTTTTCAAATCTTGAACCAAGGCATATTTTCTGTTAGTCCATGCTGCCAACCTTCTTGTAATCTAGCTTCAACTCATTGCTTGACCATGGGCAATCAGGAAAAAAAAAATCTGTAGAATTCACACCATTATGTCATGAACCATCAGCTCCAATACCACTTATTTGGAAAAGTCGCACAATATATGCATGCAGGTGGAAGTGAATTAATCATCCACACAGTACACAATGTTTAATGTGATTCTTGGCTCCAAAACTTTGCCCTTGGTTTGAGTTTACCCTGAGTGCACACAACTATTGCATCATTGCTATTGCACATTGTTGAGCTTCAAAGCCCTAAACCTTCTTGGACAAGCTTCATCCGTCAAGAAAAAGCTCAAAATTAGAAAAACTCTTGCCCTAGTACCTTCTGTAAGTGTAAGCTCAAAAAATTTCCCTAATCAAACTAGGAATTCAAAGGTGTACGTCAAATGTCTCTAGAGATTCTTACAGAAGGTACTGGGTCAGCCTTGACCTTGGAAGCTTATTATTCCATTGATAGGCATTTGGTATCAGTTTCTCAATCACGAGTAATGCTGCTGAAAGGGGCAGTCAAACTCTTTACCAAGACCATTGTACATAATTGTGTTAGGCTTTTTGTTTAGTTTAAACCCTTGTGATTAGTGGAACCAATATCTAGTTCTCAATTGGATTTTGGTCAAATTGATTCTCTTATTGGATTTTCAGCTATTTAATTGTTTAACTGATGGCCAAAATACATGTTCCTTTGCAGTTCCCCCGGCATATTATGCACATTTAGCTGCATTTCGAGCTCGGTTTTACATGGAACCAGAGATGCAAGAGAATGGTTCGGCAAGTGGCAAGGGTAGTATGCGAGCAGCAGGAGGGTCTGGTGTCCGGCCATTGCCTGCTCTCAAGGAGAATGTGAAGAGAGTAATGTTCTATTGTTAGGAGAGTAGGGTAGTGAGTAGAGAAGTAAAAAAAAAAAAAGAAAAGGGGGGGGGGGGTGTTGAGGTGTGGGGGTAATTGGGGATGCCCCACCGTCTGTACCCCTCATCCTCTCTGAAATTCCCCTTTTAATGTATGATAATTCAAGCAAGCATGGTAGGTTGGTAAGTCTTGAATTTATATCAATGGTTATATAGTGCAAGAGCCCTTTATCCTTTCTAAACATGGCAACATGGATTGCTCCACCTCCCATTTGCTGCATGCAACATAACAGACTATGTCATCTAGGCTACCAACCCCAGCAAGGACTTGTTTGCCTGTTTTGAATCCAGAACGCTTTCACATGGGAAAAAAAACTGAAATCCAGTTAAGGAATGGTAGTCTGTGGACTCATTATGGGCTAAGTTTGGAGTGGACTCGTTTATATAATGTTGATTGCTTTCAAATTAAAATGCAAGAGCATCAAGAGGGTGATATTATGTTAGAAACTCAAAAATCAATTGCTTTGTGGTAGCGAAACATCTTTTAGATAAAATTTGCTTGGCAAAATTGTTTGGCTTAACCAATGCTTGCATATTTCACCGTGAAGAATTTCAACATCATGCTTTAGTAACAAGTATTTCAATATGTGAGAAGTTTGTATTTGTAGAATATTTATTTTGAATTTCGGGAAAGTTTGGATTTGCAGGAATTTGAAAGAAAATTTGATATAATTTTATACAACATTTGTTGTAGGCCATATAAGTGAGTTTAAAACTTGAAATCTCTGCCTGTTGGGTAGAGGAATAGAAAGAAGTACCTTTTGATTTATGAAACTAGAAATAAAAGCATTTTTAATAATTGCATCTTTGTAAATTTAAGAGAACTGGAATTTCCACATAGAGTTGTCTTTATAAACTTAAAAATTCTCCTTATGACTACAAATTATCATGTTTAAAGTATGAAAGATGCATAATGGAATGGATAATTAATACTAATAATTATAGCCTTATAGTTAAAGCCAAGTTTATACTATTTGTTTGTAACTATAGCCATATAGTTTACTAAGCGCTATCGACAATTCCATGTCTTCTGAGTTTCAAGTAGGCTATTTATGGGTAGGCCTATGAATTACAAGTTATATGGAACATGTGAACATATCTTTCTTTTCATAATTTTTCAATGTAGAACAATCTTTTATGTATGTATATGTATGCTTGGTTCATAAGTATCTATTAACGGGAATAGAATAATTATATTGATAGGATTTGATAACTTATATGTACATAACGAAAAAGCAAGATTTTTTAAGAATCCCGATGAAATTTTGGGTATTTGTGGGAATAGTGAGTAAATTAGGAAAGTGGGTAAAAGTAGAAGATTGTATATTATTTTGTAAGGAGATTGTTTTCTTGTTTAGAATATTTGATTGTATTATATATTGTAAGATTGAGATGTACATAATTTAGAATTCAAGAAATACAAAAATTGAATTTCGTTTACAGGGTATCAGAGTTAGGATTTCTCAACCTCAGCTAACTATGGCCAGCGGCACCGTCAACAGCAAAGGGTCGACCTCTTCTGAAAATATGGACGGCGACTCAGAGGCCACATCCGTTGGGGGTTCGAATGGGCTAAACAACACAGTCTTTCCACTCTCAATGGAGAAATTAAATGGAAAATTTTTTCGTGAGTGGGCTCAATCCATAAAATTGGTGATTGAAGGAAAATGGAGGCTAGGTTATCTTATCGGCGAATGGAGAAACCAGACTCTACCGACATTGTAGCCTTGCAAAAAAAGAGGCCCAAAAACTCCATGATCACTGCTTGGCTCGTCAACTAGATGCAGATGTCAATTGGGAAAATCTACTTGTTCTTGCCAACGGCGAAGGACATCTAGGACGCCGTTCAGGAGACATATTCCGACGTCGAGGGTTACTCGCAAATCTTTGAGATCAAGACCCGATTGTGGTAGATGAGGCAAGGTGAGAGAGGCATATTACTAAGTATTTCATGCAGATAACTCATCTCTGGCAGGAGCTCGATTTGAGCATCGAGGAAGAATGGGAGTGCTCCAGCGAAAGCGCACGATACCAAAAACGACTTGAAAAATGAACGAGTCTTCGAGTTCTTGGCAGGCCTCAACCGAGATTTGGACAACGTACGGGGAAGAATCCTTGGCCGACAACCTCTACCGTAAACCCGAGAGGTGTTCACCAAGTAAGGCAGGAGGAGAGCCGACGATGTGTGATGCTGAGGCCACAAGCGGATCGTTTTACGCTTGAAATACCAGCCCTAAATTCGAATGTGCCTGACGTATCGACCTTAACTTCAAAAAAGCCCTGTGGGATCTAGGCAAAAGTCACAAAAAGAAAAATTATGGTGCGAGCACTGTCGTAATCTAGGTCATTCAAAAAATACCTGCTGGGAGATTCATGGAAAGCCTGCAGACTGGAAGCCGAGACAATATCAAAAAAATCATGGCTATCAGGCTACTGCTGATACTTCAACTGAAAGGTCACAAGGTGAGAAACACAATAATACCACCCCAAGTGGTGTATTCAGTCCTGAGTGGTTGGATCGGTTATATAAAATGTTTTCCTCAATTCAAGCATCGAAGTAGTCTTCCACTGGTTCTTTAGCTCACCGAGGTAATTTTTTGTCAGCCGTAAATACTATATCCCATTACAAATCACCATGGATATTTGACTCGGGTGCATTTGATCATATGACTGATTCTTATCAATCGTTCTCTTCCTATTCACCATATGCTGAAAATTTGAAAGTTAAAATTGCATATGGATCTCTCTCACCAATTGTTGGCAAAGGAAGTATTCGCATATCTAATTCTATAACTTTAAAATATGTCCTACATGTCCCCAAGTTATCTTGCAACTTATTATCCATTAGCCAATCAACAAAAGACTCCAATTGCTCTGCTAAATTTTTTTCATCTCACTATATTTTCCAGGACCTATCATTGGGGAAGAAGATTGGCAGTGTTAAGGCATATAAGGGACTCTACTACTTTGAGGAGGCAAGAACGAGTGAACAATGTAATACTGCAATTTGTGATTCTGCATCTATTTCTAAAGATAGTGAACTTTTGTTATGGCACTCTGATGGGTCACCCAAATTTTCAATATTTAAGACTTTTATTTCCTTCTATTTGTTCAAATAAAACATCTTTTGATTTTCAATGTGAAGTGTGTGAGCTTGCAAAACACTAGCATACTTCTTTCCCAACATCCACACACAAACCATCTCATCCATTTACTATGATTCACAGTGATTTGTGGGGGGCCTCACGATCCCCCAATCGTACCCATACGAAATGGTTTGTTACTTTTATTGATGATCATACTCATATTTGTTGGGTTTACTTGTTGAAAGATAAAACTGAAATCTGATCCATTTTTGTCAGTTTTCACTCTATGATTCAAACACAATTTCAAATTGGCATTCAAATTTTACATACTGATAATGGTACGGAATATGTTATATGATATTCTAGAAAATTAGCTTCAAGAAAATGGGATTTTTCACCAAAGTTCTTGGGTGGATATCCCTCAACAAAATGGGGTCGCTAAACGAAAAAATAGACATATACTTGAAGTAACTCAGGCATTGATGTTCATTATAAATATGAAAAACTATTTTTGGGGAGATGCTATCTTAATAGCTACACATCTCATTAATTGAATGCCAAGTTGAGTTCTTTCATTTGCCACTCCTTTCCAGAAATTCCAGGAACATTTTCCTACTTCTGGACTCCACTCTAGTCTCCCTCTGAAAATCTTTGGATGTACTTCATTTGTTCATGTTCATGCTCACAATCGGGATAAATTGGAACCTCGTGCCGTTCAATGCGTCTTTATTGGTTATTCTCTTACCTAGAAAGGTTACAAATAATATGACCCTGTCTAAAAAAAAATGTTTGTAAGCCTTGATGTCATGTTTTTTGAAACCACTCCTTACTTCCAAAAGCTCTCTCTTCAGGGGGAGAAGTGGAGTGAAGATCGGTTCTTTGATTTCTTAACTACTGACTCTGTGCCATCTATTGCGTCTCACATTGCTTCATTCCTTGACCCATCTACTAAGTGTCCCATTGCATCATTTCCTGACCTATCATACACAAAAGATCACTTAACCTGAGGGGGACATGCAGAAAAGAAAAACGACACAGAAATACTTGTTTTCTCAAGAAAGCAACACACAAAGAACGGGCAGAATCGAATACCTAAGGCACCAAGAGTGTTGGAACCGATGATAGGTCCGAGCAACCATGAGTCCACGCTCAATCCTGATATGGTAATAGATAGTCATGAGCTCCCTTCTGATAAGCCTGTATCTGATGACATCAATTTACCCATTGTAGTCAGAAAACAAACCAGGTCGTGTACTCAATATCCTTAGTCTAAATACATGTCTTATAAAAGTTTGTCTACAATATATCGTGCTTTTACCTCTAACCTTGATAAGATGAAAATTCCAAAAAATATTCAAGAAGCCTTGGAAATTCCTAAATGGAGGGAAGCTATCATGGAGGAAATGTGGGCCTTAGAGAAAAATGGAACTTGGGACGTAATGAATTTTCTGAGTGGGAAAAAGCCAGTTGGTTGTAAATGGGTATTCACAGTGAAATATAAAGCTGATGGGAAAGTTGAATGATATAAAGCCAGACTCGTTGCAAAAAGATTTACATAGACTTATGGCATTGACTACACAGAGAAATTTGCATCACTGGCAAACTTGAATATAATTTAGGATCTCTTGTCCTTGGTAGCCAACTTAGATTGACCACTACAGCAACTCGACATTAAGAATGCATTTCTAAATGGCGAGTTAGAAGAAGAAGTCTACATGACGATACCACCAGGTTTCAGTAAGAAATATGAAGAAAACAGAGTATGTAAACTCAAGAAGTCCTTGTATGGACTCAAGCAATCTCTCAGAGTTTGGTTCGATAGATTTGCAAAAGTAATAAAGAACCAAGGATATCGATAAGGGCAATCAGATCACACTATGTTTTTCCAACAGTCTGAAAGTGGTAAAAGAATGATTCTGATAGTGTATGTTGATGATATAATCCTAATTGGGGATGATACAGTAGAGATGAAAAAATTAAAGAAAGTTCTAGCTACTGAGTTTGAAGTTAAAGACTTGGGACAAATGTGGTATTTCTTGGGCATGGAAGTTGTTAGATAAAAAAAGGGTATTAGTGTCTCTCAGCGAAAGTATATCACTAATCTCCTAACCGAAACTCGCATGCTTGGATGCAAACCTAGTGAAATCCCAATTGAAGTAGCAAAGAGGGTCGAAGACTGTAGAATACTAGTTGAAAAGGAAAGGTATCAGGGATTGGTTGGTAAGCTAATCTACCTATCACATACCAGACCCGATATTGCATTTGCGGTAAGTGTGGTAAGCCAACACATGTATTCACAAAAAAAAAGGCTCATCTAGATGCTGTGTACAAGATCCTTAGATATCTCAAGGGCTCTCTGGGCAAAGGGCTCTTCTTCAAGAAATGTAAAAGCAAGGAAGTAGAAATTTTTACAGATGCAGATTGGGCAGGATCAGTGGAAGATAGAAGGTCTACCACTGGATATTGCACCTTCGTATGGGGAGATTTGGTAACTTGGAGAAGTAAAAAATAAAATGTAGTGGCTCGAAGTAGTGCTGAAGCTAAATTCAGGGCAATTGCTCAAGGAATATATGACGGACTGTGGTTATGGAAACCCTTGGAAGAGCTATAGATTCCGATGAAATTTCCTATCAAACTCTATTGTGACAACAAAGCAGCCATTAGTATCTCTCTCAATCCAATTCAACATGACATGACTAAACATGTGGAAGTGGACCAACATTGTATCAAAGAGAATGTTGAAGAAGGAACCATCTGTATGACTTATGTACCTACCAAGGAACAAATTGCAGATATCTTTACTAAAGGGTTAGCACGACAGAACTTTGATGGTCTTATTAGTAAGTTGGAGATTATTAATATCTTTGATCCAACTTAAGGGGGAGTGTTGAAATCCCAAGTATCCGTGGGAATAGTAAGTAAATTAAGAAAGTGGGTAAAAGTAGAAGATTATATATTATTTTGTAGGGAGATTGTTTCCTTGTTTAGAATATTTGATCATATTATATATTGTAATATTAGGATGTACATAATTTAGAATTCAAGAAATACAAAAATTGAATTCCGTTTGCAAATCCATAATATGGAATATATAATAAAAGAAAGACTATTCTCAAATTTATCATGGAAGTATCCACTCTTATCCTATTTCATGTTGAATGGAATGTGAGTGACAAAACTTCATTCTCTCTATGTTCCTAAGTTGACTAAAGAAAGACTTAAAGGTGATTTTTTGGTGCACATAGTGAATGCAAAACTAGTATGATTGATCATGAAAATATATGTAATGACCCGAATAATAATGGTATTTAAATAATAAAGAGGGAGGGAAATGGAAATAGAAACAAAAGGAGGTAGCAGACTTCTCGTTCATCGACGACATTGTACTTTGGGAGTAATAACTGAGGAATTTAGATCAAGGACTCGTTGACAAATACTGGGGATTCATCGACGAGGATAACATAGGGTCTCATCAATGAGGGTGAGTTTCGTCGACGAGAAGATACCGAGAGGGGTTTTTGGGCAACTTTGAATTTCGTCGACGAAGGGGAGAGTTCGTCGACAAGGAGCCTTCTTGACCTCGTCAACGAGGAGCCTTCTTGGCCTCGTCGACGAGGTGACGTGGCTCATCGACAAAGGCTAGTGTATAAATAGCCCGAACTTCATTTTTAAGCATAATTTTTGGCTCAAAACTCTCTTTCTCTCTCCTCCCTTCAGTCTCCCCCTCCTTTCTCTTCGATTTTGGTCCTGTTAGTCGCCGGATCGACAATTTGAGGCCACCACGATGCTTCTGGGGAAGTTCTCTCCAAATCTTCCGGAGCAGATCGTTAGAGGAAGCTAGTCGAAATTCATCCCTGAGTTGAGGTAAGACTTTTTATTTGAAATTTTTTCTTTCCACAGTTAAAGGAATTGATGTACTCGAATAAATACTGAAGTTTAGTTTTGAGAATTATCATTTCAGGATACTACTTAGGGTTTCCTACGGGTGTAAGACTGGTATTATAGATGGGCTTTTCAGTTGTCAGGTAAGGGGATAAATTAAAACAGTTAATTTTTCATTGAAATTACTATTATTTAATAGTATAATAATTTTCAGAAAGCATGTGATTATATATGAGTATAATTGAGAAAATGTAAGTTTGAGAAAATACTGCAATTGTATAGGAAATGTGATTTCAGAACGGAATATATGGTTTTATTCAATTTGTGTGGCATGAATATTATTTTATAAATATATATTATACCGTGTTAAGTTAGATTTGCAAAATAAAGCATGTTTACAAATATTTTCAGGAATAACATGATAAACGCAGTAAATTATGATTTCAGAATATATGATATGTTTAGTGCTAGGCCGTAATTATTTATGTTATTCGGTGCAAGGCCGCATTTATTCATGTTTTTTGGCCCGAGGCTGTAATTGTTATGTTAATATAAGATTCAGAACATGTTATTATTTGATTTACAATAAACAATATATGTTTATGTATTATATGTTATCAGAACCCGGGTGTTAGTTTAGTTCAGTTTTGGGAGCATGGTACCGTAACTTATAGATCAGATATCTATGATCAGATTGGTTCTAACCACCCCACGAGGAGGTGGGAGATGGATAGTCGATGTGGCTTTCAATGTAGAGTGTAGACGTCCACCTGGCAGTCCGGACCAGGGTGTGGTAGGCCCATCATACTTACAGACATTTTTGACTCGACAGTAGTCGGCTAGCCATTGTCGGGTCCTGTCTTCGGGCTGCATAACCCTTCATGGGGGGTAATACATAACATCAGCTAGCTATACATCCTCGGTAGTTTTCAGTATTATGGATTATATCAGATAATACATGATTTGTATGATAACTTGGAAGTATGAAATTATATGTTTATCTAATCATATTATGATTTATGTTTTATGGTATGTGAAATGTATGGTATATGTATTACAACATTAAATATCCATGTTGCCACACAACTGATTTTAATTTATCTACCCTTACTGAGAGGTGTCTCACCCTAAGTTTAAATTATTTTAGGAAACCCAGAGAGATCGGCGGGTTAGGGCCGCCACTAAGTGAGTTGAGCTTCCCTGCTAGAGGGTAAGTTCTGATATAGGATCAGGAGGATTTTGTTATAAGATCCTAGGTGTATCTTGATCTTTTTGGGGATTGTATATATAAATACAGTATCTTTGGGAATATAGTAGACTCTAGTATTATGTAATTATTGGTTGATGAATGTAATTTACATTTACTGCTGCCTAGGTTTTGCTATGTATGACAGGTGTCCCCACTACCCACAGGTTCGGATTGACTATTTTATTTATTATATTTCATTTTATATTAAGATAAGCAGGTCATTACAATATAGGCCTTGTGCAATTTAGAATTTAGCCTATGACTCAATCAAGGCCTTTGTGCTTGGGAAACTTTGTTTTTTGTTTTATTAGATAGAGTAGGTTTAATGGGAAAATCGTAGATGTCAATAAAGTACCTCATCATAGTTTTGATTTGCACCACTCAAACAAGTCTATTATTGTTACATGTAATTATTATATTTCAATTAAGAAATATTGAGTGCTATTAACTTGCTGTTATTAGATGAATGGTACCAATTAAGATGATGACACAATACTTGTCTAGTACCTAATATTTTTTCCCAAGTTTAACTTGGTCTATGTTAGCTAATTATCAACTAATTCCTCTCTCTCTCTCTCCCTCTCTCTCTAAATGACAAAAAAATTTACTCATGCATACAAGAGGTATACAAGAATAAAAGAAACCAACAAAAAGTTAAAAGAGAAACAAAAGAAAGAGGAGATACGAAAAAAAAAAATTTAAAATCTCGAGTTCATCAACCCAAGAAAATAAATTTCTTAAAATGAAAAAAAAAATCTTTTGGAAGTATAGCTCCTCTCCATTAAAGCATCACTGATTCCAAACTTTCCAACAAATAGATGTGGGAATTGAATATCACATTTTCAATCTCCAACCCTTAATAACTTTTAAATACCAACTACTCTCGTTCTCTCTAAAAACCAAAATACTACCACCATGCATGGACTTCTTTGAGATATGTTAGAGCCATGTGATCTGAATGAGGTTGATATTTTTTATTTATTGTTGTAAATAATTTTTTTCTTTACAGAGAAGAGTTAGAATTTTGAAAAATATATTTTTCTTATTTTAAGAAATTTATTTTCTTGAGCTTATTTTAGAACCCAAGAATTTAAATCACTTTCTTTCTTGTCTTCTCTATCTTTTATTTCCAATTTTCCCTCCATTCTACCCACACATCTTCTTCTCCACAACCTCTAGACTACTAAATAAGGAATCAAACCCATCAATATTCCCAATTAAGAGTATCGGGAAGCCCTATTAAACTACATTTGGACTCTTTCTTTCCTTCTTTGATGCCTAAGGAAAGGTACACCTACCTCCACCGAAACCTTTCTCCATACATCAACAACAAGATCTCCCTTATTCAAAACATGTTCCACATCTTCTAATTGCCTCATCTCACAACAATCACATGCCAAAGCAAGTGACACCCCCACCCTTCTCACCTTTACATCAATGCTTAAGTACTCAAAAGTAGCCTTCCACATACAGATAGCAATTTTCATCGATAACCATTTGTTCCAAACCTACTTTGCCCAATCAAACTTTGGAGCTCTAACTCTGATAATATCTCATGCCGACTTTGTATTAAAGCAACCATTCTTTTCTGGGAGCCATATCAAGATGTCCGAAAAGTTTCTAAGTTTTCCAACTCTTTCCATCACTTCTTCTACTTTATTAAAATTCAAAATCCTTTGCAAATTTTCCATATCCCACACATTATAAATAACCAAATCTTTTAATCTGATATGTGAATGTGCACCATCTGGAAATTCTGAAAACAAAGGTCCCGAATCTAGAAACTTATCATACCACAATTTTACATCTCATTTTCTAACCTTTCACTTAGATTTACTTAACAACTCAAGCATACACTCCAGAATTTTCCTCCAAAAAGAAGAATCTGATCCATGTGGTTTGCAAAAAGCAATATGTCATCCTTTAACATATTTAGCTTTGAAAACTCTATCCCATAAAGAATTTTGTGTTAATAACTACCAACCAAACTTCATAAACAACGACCGTTGCACTTCTGAAATGTCCCTTACTCCTATGCCTCTCTCATCCATAGGAACACACAATTTCTTCCAAGCCCTCCATTTCATTTTTACTTTCCCATCCTTAAATCCCCAGAAAAAAGAGGCAAACATACCTTATGTCTTTTTTATCACCCGGTTCGGTGCATTTAGAACAGCTAACAGATGCAGTGAAATGCTCGAAAGCACATGTCTTAACAAAACTAGACAGCCTCCTTAAGACAACAGTTTACTTTTTCAACCCTCAATTTTCTTATTGATTTTTTGAATTAAAGAGTCAAAATGAAAACCCTTCAATTTACCATCCACGATCGGCACTTCAAAATACGTAAAAGGAAATTTACCTTCAATAAAATTAGTCTCTTGTAGAATTTCTCCCTTCCTTTAAGCACCTAACTTCTTTGAGAAAAAAATGATTGATTTATCTTTATTTACCCTTTGTCCAGTCCAGCTTTCATACTCCTTGATCACCTCCATTAACTATCTAACATATTTTTTTACCAGCATTAGAAAATATAACAACATCATCCGCGTACATTAAATAGGATATAATAGGAGCACCACTCGGATGCGCAAACTATAAAACCCCCTTTTCAGTAATCTTTTCTTGAATTAATCTAGAAAAACCTTCTTCCATGATGATGAAAATATACGGGGACAACGGATCCCCCTGTCTCAAACCCCTTTTTGACTTGAAGAAACTCCTGTAAATGTCATGCATCATAACAAAAAACCATGGAGTAGAAATACAATTCTGAATCAACTTACAAAAATAATCTGGAAAACCAAGAGCATGGAAAATCTGATCTACCACCTGCCACTTCACTCGATCATACCCTTTGCTCATGCCACGTTTTAGCATCATATCACCTCCTCTCACCCGCCTATGTAATAATTTTGTCATCTCTTGAGCAAGCGTTATATTTTCAAAAATATTCCTCATTTTCACAAAAGCACCTTGCTCAAGTGATATTAAATCACCCATCACCAACGATAGCTCGCCAACAAGGATTTTAGATAAAATTTTATAGATTACGTTACAAAATTTTATCT
This sequence comes from Malania oleifera, assembly GCF_029873635.1. Lineage (NCBI taxonomy): Eukaryota > Viridiplantae > Streptophyta > Magnoliopsida > Santalales > Ximeniaceae > Malania > Malania oleifera. The sequence continues at coordinate 8,936,411 of NC_080419.1, forward strand.
AGCGAAATTTATCAAAAGACTGAGGATCCTTTACTTTTGGAATAAGAACTATATAAGAGGGAAAAAAATAGCGAGGCAACATATCAATTTTGAAGAACGCCCTTGCTGCTATGACTCACTCAAAAAATGAGCAGCTCGGAAGTTATCCCAAGTATAGGAGTTATGTCGTGTAATATTCAGCCCAAGAGCTAGATTGTCTCTTCAGGGAATGCGTTTTAATCTCAAGTTTTACGTTTTTCCAATCAAAAATAAAAAGTTACTGAACTCAGTTCAGATTCGGGATTTTCAAGATTGTTTCAGATTTCTTTTGACAATTTAAACGAACACGCAAATTAAAACCCTAATCCTAACATGCACTGAATTAAACAATGAGAACAAAAATCCTACGTTAACAACCGAATAAGAATTGAACTACGTGTTGAACTTCGGAATAGAAAAATGGTAACTTTAATACGTACCTGAAACACGCAATAATGAAACTCACATAAACACAAATGCAAACAATAAAAACTGAATCTTTAACAAAATTAAAAACTTAAACCAAAATATAAATTAAAAGGCAACCAAGAACTCGAGTAAAAATTAACCTTTAACGGCTTGAGCAATAAGATGACACAATAAAAATATGAACTTTAATAAGATAAACCCTAACTAAATCGAACCTCAATAAAAAAAAAAAAATTAAATCTTGAAAAGAAAAAAAGACAACTAATTTAATTTTAAAAAACAAAAATAATTTTTTTATTTTTGTATTTTATTCTTTTTTTAAAAAAATTTTAGAACCAAATCGAACCTTATTAGACTAATTAAATAAATCGAAGCATTAATTAAATCTATCATGAAATTTATCGAGAGAAAGTAAATAAACAAATACTTCACTAATAATAAAAATCCTAAGTAAATACTTCAATGTTAATATAAAAATTCCTAAACAAAATTCAAAGTCTAAAACTTTAAATAAAGTTCAATACAAATTTAACAAATACTAAACTAAGTAATAAAAAAGAAAGAAAAGAAAAGATGAGAGAGAGAAAGGGAGAGAGAGAGAGAAGTGGCCATGTTGCAGTGGGAGCCTAGTTGATGGTTGTGCTTCGGGTGACTATGCTGGGGGTTTGGCTGGTTGTGTCTTCTCAGCAACAAGGTGGTGTTGCTACAAGAATAACTAGAGCTGCTGGTGGCTAGAGCAGGAGCCTCTCAGCTGGTGGTTGCAGAAGGAGGTCTGGAGCAGCACTTCGAGTCTTCTCGGCTGTGAGTGGTGGTCGGAGAGTTGAAGCACTCTGAAGCAGGCAGCAGGTCCGGCTGGGAGCCTCGGTGGTTGGAGGGAAGCTCACAGCAGCATAGGGTCTCTTGGTTTGCTATAGCAGCAGAGGCTTTGGGGGGAGTTAGCCAAGGCTATGGCTGAGGCTGCAGCAGCTGTAGGGGGAGAGAGGAGGGGAGGGCCGAGAAAGCAAGGTGAAGCCGAGAGAGAGACTGAAGGAGAGAGAAAAAGAGAATGAGAGGGTTAGAGAGGGAGAGAGAGTAGGGTAGAAGGAGAGAAGAGCTCGGTGTCACGCCCCGAACCCAGTAATACGACCCAAGGGCGAATAAGTAACCTAATCTTATCCTTGTATCATACAAATCACCAATGACACAGTACAATGAATGAGGGTTTGTCCCCGTGGGGACCCCAGATAACCTATACACATTCACATATACCATGGAAACACAGCGGAAGATAAGTCTTTCTATACATGTACAGTACCATACCAGAGTCTATACAAAGGAGTCTAACTCCACAAAAAACAACACTGTTGAATCAGGTGTAATCCCAAGAGTGGGGGTGAATTGGGCATTTAAAAAATTTTTGCCACTTATTTACCACTTAAACCCTTCTTATATACTTACCAATGAATTCTTGTTACTCAATTACTTATGTGCAAGGCTATCCAACTTATACATGCAATATAAACAATTTAAATGCAGTGTTGAAAGTAAAGAGTAAAGGGAAGAGATAAGACAAACACGATTTTTACGAGGTTCAGCCGACTTGGCCTACGTCCTCACCTTGAGCAACCACTTAAGGATTTCACTAAATCACTGCTCCTTAAATTGAGTCGGAGGTTCCCTTACAATCCGCTGTTTACAAGAGGCACAACTTCCTCCTATTCAACTGCTTACAAGAGATACAACTCTCTCCTCAAATCCCAGTTCACACACCGAACTGTGTATACAATAAAATTTGAAACACTCAAAAATTGCTTCCAACAAAAAGCTTGTGAGTACAATTCAAATTCCTAATACATTAACATATGATATAACTTGAAGCTCAGAATGTATGAAAATGATACAATAGTTTATGTATGATATGCTTCAACACACAAATCCCTCTTTAACCAAAATTCCCAAGTAATGATATATTTAAAACGCTTTGGAGAATTTTAGGGTTCTTAGTTCACTTTACACAAATGCGCAAATATATTTGATGTGAACTTATTAATAAAAAAAACTTTGTCTTGAATATTAAATCAATCAAAATCACAAAGTTTTCTTTCAAATATTCAATCACAACACAACCTTTGCAATATGCAAATATATATATCTAGATATGTATTCCAAAGGTCAAAAATCAATGTGATCTATTTCAGAAAATATATTTCAACAAAATATGTATTTAAGAACTCCAAAGATATCTAATCAAGTGGAATTGTACTATTAAAAATATCAAGTCTTTAAGTGGAAAAACTCACTTGAACCTAAAATATTTAAACAATAGCTAAAGCTCTTTTCAAGTGATAATCTTATCAAAGTGATTTAATATATATATATGCACACTCAAGATCTTCCTCTTAATACTTAATCAAAAAATAGATTTTGCAATAATAAGCTCTATGACCAATATATATATATATACTCTTGAATCAAAGACCAATCAACCAATAGCTAAACAACTTTCTCAAGTAATGATCTTTTCAAAAGTAGTGTTTATATGTATGTGCACACTCAAAAAAAATTTCTATAATGATATTCAAAAACAAGTAATGAGATGAGAAGTTCTTAAGAATAATAACTTGAATGATCAAACCTCAATACTAGAATGAGAATTCAGATGAGTAAACAAGTTCCCTTTGAGATTCTGAGTTAATTTGCCCAAACTTGATGATTAGAAATTGAAGTGTAGGCAATCGTATAGCAATAGGAGCAAGTTTTCCAATATTCTTTTAACAAGATGTGTTCTTCTCTTTCTTGTGTGTCTTAGCTTCGTTTTAGGGTTTAGATATTCAGTATATATAGTTTCTTACCCTTAGGATTGATCTCAACCGTTGGATCAAAGAAATAGCTCGCGAGTTCGTTTAATAAAAATCAAAATTTTAAATTTCTCGCAGGTTTAGGCACCTAAGGGTGAATGCCCAGGCGACCGAAGTTCCTTAACCCTTTCAAAAAATTAGCTTGGAATGCAAAGTCAGGCGCCTAAAGAGAGGATCAAGCTCCTAAAGTCAGGTCAGGCGCCTGAGGTTCCAAGGTTAGGCGACCGAAGTGCCTCGGCCAACTTGCTGTGTTTCCCATTAATTCTTCAGGCTACCGAACTTAATCTTCAGGCTACTGAGCGTGAGTTTAGGCTACTGAAGTCCCATTTTTCTCAATTTTTCTTTTTTTTTTTAATTTAAAAATCTATTTTATTTTCTTTCTTGGCTCTTTTATAAAAGCGCTTTCCAAGGTTTTAAGAATATTTCTAAGTCCATGAAAGTCTCCTAATGATATACATGAAATGCATGAATCCTAAAATCATTCTAAGTTATGTTGAGTCTCAAATTAAATCATATGAAAATGTAAGTACATGAGTTCTAAATACCCATTCCCAAAATGTTCTTGAATTTTGCCGCTTGCATCTGGATTCTTGTACTCTTTGAGTTCCATGGATCTTGCCAAGATATGTTAGCTTTACTTTGTGGCTTCCATGACTCGTTATCCTTCTGTGCATGCTTAATATAGTTCTTGTTCACAAACTCAATGCACAGATCAAATACCAAGTGATTTGTCATTATCAAAATCGGATTAGACTCATAGAGTCAACAATCTCCCCTTTTTTATGATGACAAATGCACGAGCAAAAATATATAATGGGTTACGCCTAGCAAGCCTCCCCCTCAATTAATGCATCAAATATTCAATAAATGACAATATGCTCATGATGTTTCAACATTTTTTGTAATTATACTTTTCTCCCTTTTTGCACAATTAGTTTTACCAACAATTTTTTCTTCCATTGTATTATTTTTGCTCCCAATTTTCTCCCCCTTTTGACATCAACAAAAAGGTGTAAAATAATAAAACATGAGTAGACGTACCCTTAAGTTCTTCTCCCCTTAGAAATCTTAAGGTTTTAAACGTGTTCAATCATAAGAAAAAAAATATTTCACATATGTTTGACATCAACTTTCCCCCTTGCTAACACATACATTTCAAAGGTTACATAAGGATATCAAATGTTGAATTAAATGTTATGGCGGATTTTTGAAACCAAATGTTGATTAATGCAATACCAAGTGATTATATCATAAGTGACGTTGCTCCCCCTGAATTATATCACCTAACATAATTCTAAGCAACCTCTCGACTATGCATGAGACCTAATTCACGCCTAATTTGGATAAACCTATCCTCCGCAAGTGGTTTCGTGAATATATTTGCCCATTGTTCATCTGTGCATACAAACTCTAGTGTCACATCCCCTTTTTGTACATGATCACAAAGAAAGTGATGTCGTATCTCTATATGCTTAGTTCGTAAATGTAATATGAGATTCTTTGAGATATTTATTGCACTCGTATTATCGCATCTTATAGGGATTGTTTCATAACTTAATCCAAAATCCTTCATTTGTTGCTTCATGTAAAGCATTTGAACACAACAACTACCTGCCGCTATGTATTCGGCCTCTGCTGTAGAAAAAGCAACTGAATTTTGTTTCTTGGAAAACCAAGAGACCAAGGAATGTCCTAAGAAATGACAAGTACCACTAGTGCTCTTCCTATCCACTTTGCTACCCACAAAATCAGCAGCTGAATAACTAATAATCTCAAAGGATGTGTACTTAGGATACCATAATCCAATTTCTACGGTTCCTATCAGATATCTAAGTATCCGTTTAACAACTAGCAAATGAGACTCTTTTGGTGCAGACTGAAATCTTGCACACAAATATACGCTAAACATTATATCAGGTCTACTGGCAGTCAGGTATAACAAGCTACCTATCATTCCACGATATAGCTTGACATCTACTGGTATACCTTGTTCATCTTTATCTAATTTCAATGAAGCGCTCATAGGTGTACCTAGTATTTTTCCATCTTCCATATTAAACTTTTTGAGTAAGTCTCTAATATACTTTGATTGATTTATGAATATTCCATGATTTGCTTGTTTGATCTGAAGTCCTAGGAAGAAATTTAGTTCACCCATCATGCTCATCTCAAATTCATTTTGCATGGTATTGGAAAATTCATTACACAATTCTTTATTTGTAGCAGCAAATATGATGTCATCTACATATACTTGCACTAGGAGAATATCATCTTTCTTAGACTTTATGAACAGGGTTGTATCTATCTTTCCTCTTATAAATCCATTTTCTAATAAAAAAAACCGCTTTGCCTTTCATACCAAGCACTAGGAGCTTGCTTTAAACCGTACAAGGCTTTTGTCAGTCTATAAACATGATTAGGATTTTTATGGTTTTCAAAACCTAGGGGTTGTTCTACATACACTTCTTCATTTATGTAGCCATTTAAAAATGCGCTTTTGACGTCCATTTGATATAGCTTGAAATCCTTAAAAGATGCATATGCTAAATGTGGCGACCTGTTTATTTTCCCATTTATTTTATATTTAATTTTTTTTTATAACATCAATATCACATATCTCATATTCCAGCTTAGCAAATCATAATTCATCTGGACCCGTGGGTACCAAGGACACATCAGGACAACCAACGGAAGCTTAGGCAGCAGGAAACAATTATATACATCTCAATACCATATATCACAATATACTAGAGTCACTATAATCACTGTAATTCAATATATACATCCCAAAAATCATATCTAGGGAAACTTCCCACAAAAATCCAATTGTCCCTAGTAAAACTTACCCTTCAAAAAGGGCAGACAACAGCTCTAGCTTGGCAGGGCTTTTCCCGCTCTCCTATCTGGAGTTCCTGAAAAGTTTATAAAATTTAGGGGTGAGACACCTCTTAGTAAGTGAAATAAACTAATACCAGTGTGTGGCAACATGAGTATTTCGTGTTATACATATACCATACATAATATATCCAATAACTGTTTGTCAAATCTGGGAAAACATATATATATATATATATATATATATATATCAAAACATGGCAGAACATACTGCATTTTCATAACATATCTCATCTCATATCCTAATAATAATAACATAAAAACATCCTGGTAGGTTAGTTGGTTGTTGTCATGTATTACCCCCACATGACTGGGTTGTGTGGCCCGAAGGCAGGACCTGACAATGGTTGGCTGACCACTGCCAAGTTAATAGTATAGTCTGTAAGTCCGATGGGTCTACCAAACCTGGTCCGTACACCAGGGGCGCTCACACTTCTTAAAACCACATTGACTATCGGTCCTCACGCTACTCCGTACAGCGGCGTTAACACAGATATCATGATCACGAAGACCATGGACACATAGCAACGGTACCGTGCAAATGCTAGCCTAAACCAAGCCAACCAAGTTCTAATACCATATAATATAAATTGAAACTGTGATACATGGATATTTCATATCATTAATTTTCACATCAATCATATAATTTTGCATATATACATATCTCATGAAAATCATCGACCCGTACACCGATATTACACATTTTATCATAGCTCGGCCCATACGCTAGCAAATCACATTATAGCATGGCTCGTACGCTGGCAAACATATCATAGCACATCCCGTACGCTGGAAAATCACATCATAGCATGGCCCGTACTCCGGCAAATCATATATATAAAAATCCCGGCCCGTACGCCGATTTCCCATTATAAAAATCCGTATCATAATCCCATTCCAGAAAACAATATTTCACAACATTTTATACTCATGCCACACTAACAGGGTTTTCACATATTCAACATATCATTATCTCACCAGTATTTTCCCAAATATAAACCATATATATGAACATACATACTTTTCCTGAAAACAAATGTTATATATACATACATTTTCTGAAAAAGATCTAACTTAGTTTATCCCCTTACCTGATTCCTGAAAAGCCCCTAAGAAAATCTACCCCACTCCCACAGGGTTCTCAACTCAACACCCTGAAAACAATATTTTTCAGAACTAAAATTCAGTATTTCTAAGCGTATAACATTTTTCTCAACTATCAAAAATCCAAATATTGAGTAGAAAGTCTTACCCTAGATTTGGGATGGTTTCCACCTTACTTTCACCAATGATTCGCTCCGGCAAATTTGGAGAGAATTTCCCCAAGAGCGTCGTGGTGACTTCAGATTGTCGATCCGGCGTAGATCTGGCCCGAAATCGACAAAAGAAAGAAAGAAAGAAGAAAGAGAGAGAGAGAGAGAGAGAGAGAGAGAGAGAGAGAGAGAGAGAGAGAGAGAGAGAAGGAAGCTTACTTAATAATGAAGTTAAAATCTGGATTTTTCTATTTATAGAATAGGGGATTCCATCGAGGAACCACGTCATTCGTCGACGTATCCTTCAATAATTCCGTCGACGAAATTCAGTCCTCGTCGACAAAATTCAATCGACTGGAAACGCCTCTCAGTATTTCTTCGTCGATGAATCCCCTATGTTCGTCAACGAGGCCCTGATAACTTTCCCTTGGTTTTTCCTTCCAAAATGCAATGTCGTTGACGAACGCTTTGACTGCCTCCTTCTGTTTTGGTTTCCATTCCCTTTTCTTTTATTGTTTAAATACCGGGTTGTTACACTAAAAGCATTCAAATGGCTTCCATTCTAGCTACAAGTGCAAATGTTTCTTCAAAATCTATACCTTCTTCTTAATTATATCCCTGAGCTACTAATCTAGCCTTATTTCTCACAACTACTCCATGTTCATCTTTCTTATTCTTATATATCCATTTGGTTCCAATTATTGATTTATCCTCTAGTCTGAGAACTAGTGTCCATACTTTATTTCTCTCAAATTGATTTAATTCTTCATGCATGGACAACACCCAAGATTCATCCTTTATAGCTTCACTCACATTCTTAGGTTCTTCTTGAGATAGAAATACAAAATGACTAATCATGTTCCTAAAAGAGGAGCGAGTGGCTACTCCACGTAATGGTTCACCTATTATTTGATCTATGAGATGATTATTTATGTATTTCCATTCTCTAGGTGGTTCATTAACCTCATTTTCAGTTTGATCAATTTCAATGGATGGTTCCTTAAGTTCATTTTTCTTTTCTGAATCATTCTCAATTGATAGTTCTTCAAATTCCTTGTTTAATTCAATTTCATCTTCATCAGTTCTTTTGGAGAAGAGATTTGACTCATCGAACACTACATGAATAGATTTTATGACTATCAATGTTCATTTGTTATATACTCTATAGGTTTTACTATCTAAGGCATACCCTAGGAAGATACCTTCATCTGATTTCACATCAAACTTCCCTAGATGCTCATTGTCTCTAAGCACAAAACACTTACACCCAAAGACATGAAAATATGATATATTTAGTCTATGGCCATTCCATAATTCGAAAGGAGTCTTATTCAGTGATGGTCTAATTAATACTCTGTTTAGAACATAGCAGGTGGTATTCACTGCCTCGGCTCAGAAGTATTTAGGTAATTTATGTTCGTAAGCATAGTTCTAGCCATCTCTTGTATAGACCTATTTTTCCTTTCAACTACACCATTCTGTTGTGGTGTTCTAGGTGCTGAAAAGTTATGGGCAATTCCTAATGAGTTACAATAGTCTTCCATGCCTTGATTTTTGAATTCTCTACCCCTATCACTTTGAATTTTAGTAATTGTGTATCCTTTTTCATTTTGGACTTTCTTGCACAGGTTTATAAATTGTTCACATGCTTCATCTTTGTGACCTAAGAATAGTACCCATGTGTATCTTGAAAAATCAACAATTATGACAAAGGCGTATGATTTTCCTCCTAAACTCTAAGTTGGGTTTGATTCAAATAAGTCTAAGTGTAGCATTTGGAGTGGCCTAGTAGTGGAGATCTCTTTCTTCTTCTTAAAGCTTGTTCTTGCTTGTTTTCCTAGTTGGCATGCATCACAGATTTTATCTTTCACAAATTTAATCTTAGGCAGTCCCTTGACTAATTCTTTCTTAACTAGTTTTGAGATTAAATCCATGTTTGCGTGTCCTAGTCTCCTATGCCAAATCCGGCTAATTTCATTCATAACAGAGAAGCATGTCACACTCTATGAAGTTAATTTATCAAAACTTGTGGTATATACGTTTTCATGACGCTTAGCAATGAACAATATCGTATTATCAGTTTTGTGTTTAACTATGCACTTGTCATGTTCAAATGATACTTTGTAGCCTTTATCACATAGTTGGCTTATACTTAGTAAATTATGCTTTAAACCTTCTACCAGTAAAACATCATCAATAATTCAAAAGAATTATTACCAACCTACACCTGTGATCCTTCCCTTAGCATTATCTCCAAAGGTGACAAATCCTTCATCCTTGGGTGTGATGGATGTGAATTTTGCTTTATCCCCAGTCATGTGACGTGAGAATTCGCTATCCATATACCATTTGTCTTTTCAGGATGCTAATCTTAAGAAAATCTGCAAGATACAATCAAACAATTAGCTTTGGTACTCAGATTGTCTTGGGCTCAGGAGGGTTAGTGCTAGATTGACCTTTGACCTTCCATACTTTCTTTATTTTTACATCTTTATTTTTGAAAGGACAGTCGAATTGTATGTGACCAACCTTCTACATTTAAAGCAAGTACTATTTCTATAGTAATTCTTAGTTGGAGCATATGACTTTGATTCTTTTGTAAAATAACCCATGTAAAGATGTCTTTTCTTTAGATTTAAAACTGAGCCCTTCCTTTTCTAGGGAATTTCTTTGAGATTCTATGAGCTTTTCAAAATTGTTTTGTCTTTCAGTAAATTTACAAATAATTTCATATTTATCTTTCAAATCCTTTTCTAACTCCTCAATTTTCAAATCTTTATTTCTTATGAAGGATGCATGAGATTCATTTTGACGTTCAAGTAAGCTTGAAAGTTCTTTGACTTTACTTCTCAACTCAGAAATTTTCTTTGTTTTTTTCTCAAGCATTTTAATAGTGTACAAGTATTCTTGTTTCAGTTTATCATAAGAAATTATATCATTTTCATTTTCAGACTCACTAGAATAATATGAAGATGATGAAAAAGATGATTATACCTTAAGGTCATCATGTGCCATTAGACACAGATTGGCAACCTCGTCGTTGCTAGATTCAGATTCTAAACCACTAGTGTTGTGAGTATCCCAACCGAATTTCAGAGCCTTCTTCTTTTTCTTTAAGGTTTTCACGAGCTTGGGGCACTCAAGTTTGATGTGTCCAACTTCTCAACAGTTGTAGCATGTTGGTGGATCCTCCTTCTTTTTATTCATGCTAGTCTCTCCTCTTTTTGATTTAGAGTTTCGGAATTTTCTGTTGAACTTCTTGTTCTTCTTCAAGAACTTCCTGAACTTCTTTGTTAGCAAGGTCATGTCGTCATCCATTTAGGAATCACTTCCTTTACTTGAGTAGCTTGATGATGCCTTAAGTGCAGTGACCTTCTTTGCTTTGCTTTGCTCATTTTTCCTCTCATTTATTGCCAGCTCATAGGTGATGAGCGATCCAATGAGTTCGTCCACCGCCATCTCCTTGAGATTTTTCCCTTCTGCTATTTTCGTAGCTTTCGTTTCCCACACTGGAGGTAATCCCTTGAGTATTTTCCTGATCAACTCATAAGTAGGGTAAGTTTTTCCAAGAGCATTTTAAAAGTTAATGATGTGTGTGAATCTAGTGTACATAGATTGTATGGATTCATCAGTTGTCATTTTAAATGCTTCATATTCACTAGTGAGCATGTCTATCCTACTATCCTTGACTTCCTTAGTGCCTTCATATTTAGCTTCTAATTTTTCCCAAATTTCTTGAGCTGAGTTACATGCTATTACCCTATTAAATTCATTGACATCTAATGCACAGAAAAGTAAGTTCATGGCAGTGGCATTGATTTGTACTAACTTCTAATCCTCTTTAGTATATTCATCTTCAATTTTAGGTACATTAATCTTATCAATTATTTTCATGGGAATGTGATTTCCCTTAGTCACTGTTGGCCTTACAAGGCTTAAAACCTTGTTATCTTGTTTTAATGCTAACAAACAAGTGAAATTTAATGTATTTGTGTGAGTAATGATCTTTCAGGGCTCATGTATGAGAAAGCAAGGTCAAAGTGCTCAAGAGGATCAAATGAAGCTTAAAAAGGGCTCATATATGAGAAAGTAAGGTCAAAGTGCTCAAGAGGATCAAATGAAACTTAAAAGAGTCAAAGCATGGATTTAAAGATGATATATTAAACCTTGAAGAATATGAAGACATGAATGAGTTGTTGAAAGCCAAGGAATATTAAAAGATCCAAAGAAAGGCAAAGTGATAAAGCTCAAAGAATATGAAAGCTTGAAGAAAAGATGGAAGCTTGAAGAAACAAAGCATGAAGACTCAAGAACCTAAAATGAGAAAAGTTTCAGAAGTTTTCATGTAAGTACTTTAATGTTTAAAATATCGTTTGAAATATTTTGAAACTCTTAGGTTAACTTAGACCTAGATACTTTTTAAAATACCTGGAAAATATTTTTAAAGGTCAAAAATTATTTTAAAAAGGTTAGAATCATTTTTGGAATGAAAAGCATTAAAAAGAGTTCTTCCATTTGCTGTCAGTTTTTATATAGTCGTATTCAGGTGAATTTTTCACTATCAAAACCTCATTATTTTGAAAAGTGATCAACATGAAAGTTGTATTATTTTCTCTTATCTTTCATTTGACACCAATAATACCCAATTTGGAGTTATAAAAAAAATTTATGGCCAAAACATTGAAGTGGGGTCACTACTAACAGAGAACAAGACAGAATAGGCAGAGAGTTACAGCAGCAAGTTCAAACGACTGAACTTGTGACTTCAGCTGATTGAACCTGTGACATCAGACGTCTAAACCCTGACTTTAGACATCTGACCCTGTTCCAATTCTATTTTAAAGGGGTTTAAGGAACTTCAGATAACTGAACTCAAACCTTCAGTCATCTGAATATTGTTCAACGGGAAAATTTTTTAAATTCTAATGTTTTAAAATATAGCCGTTTGAGTTTCAAATTTTCTAAAATTTTGGGAAACACTTAAAGGAAACTTTTGCAACATGGAAACAAGTTTGAAAGCCTATAAATACATGGTTTTGCAAATCAAAACTCATCCAAGAATTGAAAAATCTGCTTGTAAAGCTGAAAGTACTCTTATTCTTCAAAAGCTCTCTTGTTCACCCATTGAAAAATTCTTTTGCTGAGAATTCCGAAGTGCTAATCCTTCTTTCTCTGAGTTCCTACTGTTAATCCTCTTCTAAGAAGGATATTGGTGAATTCTACACTTGAGCTTCATTGTATTTCATATTGATATTTTACATTCAAAGTATATAGTGCTGAAATTATACTAACCTGCTCTTTGAGAGAGTATATTTGTACACAGATCTTATCTTGTGTTTATTATAGTTCTTTGACGTTCCAAGGGTTGTTTGGATCGTTGGCTAAGCAAGGAAATATTACTTAGAGAAGCGGATTCTAGCCTATGTAAGGAGTGACTGAACGAGGGGATATCGTTTGGAGAAGCCGAGCTCTAGCCTTAACTAAGGAGTGTTGTAATAGGTATTGCTCCACCCATCAACGGAACTGAACTAGTGAATCCTTTGGTGGTTTGCCAAAGGCAAGGACATAGGCTGGGTATAAGCCGAACCTCGTAAAAATCTCCGTCTCATTCTCTCTTTCCCTTACTCTTTATTTTCAGCATATTTAAATTGTGTTGATGGTTTAAATTTGAAAATCATATAAACTACATATATTTGGAAATCAAACAAACTTAAGGTTATTTTGATTTGGGTTGCGGAAACCGAAAGGGAGTACGTTGGTTACACCATATCTTGTGGAAACCTTACGAGAGTACGTTACTTGGTTAACATCCAAAAGATAAATTTACCAAGAATTTATTTGAGTTCTAAATATTTGGAAAGGGTGATTTAATTCATCTATACAGGGTTTTACATCAGCAAGCATAAATTCTCATTCATTATAGGGCTTGGTTCAAATTTGGAAAATATAAACAAACAACCATCTTGAGTTGTTATATTACCAAAGTGCTGAATACTTTATATCTTGGTTTGGTTGTTTGTTGTTTAACTTGTACTTGGCAAATAAATTGATTGTTTGGCTTGAAGATATTGTTTAATTGATTGGTTGTTTAATTGTGTTATTGATTGGATAAAGGAACTAAGTTCTCGATTGATTAAAGAATTAAACAAATAAGTCAAGAATTGGTTAAAAGAAATAAAGGAAGTTTAAGGTATCTCAAAAGGAATTAAAAGAAATTTTTAAAAGCCAATTCACCCCCCCTCTTGGGAAGCTATTCCTAATTTCAGTCACTATTTTCAAAACCTTCCAATCTACATTCAGTAGATATATGTTCATCCTACGTTTCCAATAAGTGTAATTTACACCACAGAAAATGGGTGGTCTAGTGGATGAGTGTCCCTTACCGAATGGAGTTACACCAATGTCTGTCATGTGATCTTTTTACAAATTAACTATCAAGTCTATGTAAACCCGCTCTGATACCAATTTTTGAATTAGGTGTAATCCCAAGAAGGGGGGTGAATTGGGTATTTAAAAATTCTTTGCCACTTATTTACCACTTAAACCCTTCTTATATATTTACCAATAAATTCTTGTTACTCAATTACTTATGTGCAAGGCTATCCAACCTATACATGCAATATAAACAATTTAAATGCAGTGCTGAAAGTAAAGAGTAAAGGGAAGAGAGAAGACAAACATGATTTTTACGAGGTTTAGCCGACTTGGCCTACGTCCTCACCTTGAACAACCACTCAAGGATTTCATTAAATCCCTGCTCCTTAAATTGGGATGGAGGTTCCCTTACAATCCGCTGCTTACAGGAGGTACAGCTCCCTCCTATTCCGCTGCTTACAAGAGATACAACTCTCTCCTCAAATCCCAGTTCACACACCGAACCGTGTATACAATAAAATTTGAAACACTCAAAAATTGCTTCCAACAAAAAGCTTGTGAGTACAATTCAAATTCCTAATACATTAACATATGATATAACTTGAAACTCAGAATGTATGAAAACGATACAATCGTTTATGTATGATATGCTTCAACACACAAATCCCTTTTTAACCAAAATTCCCAAGTAATGATATATTTAAAATGCTTTGGAGAATTTTAGGGTTCTTAGTTCACTTTACACAAATGCACAAATATATTTGATATCAACTTATTAATAAAAAAAACTTTGTCTTGAATATTAAATCAATCAAATCACAAAGTTTTCTTTCAAATATTCAATCACAACATAACCTTTGCAACATGCAAATATATATATATCTAGATATGTATTCCAAAGGTCAAAAATCAACGTGATATATTTCAGAAAATATCTTTCAACAAAATATGTATTTAAGAACTCCAAGGATATCTAATCAAGTGGATTTGTACTATTAAAAATATCAAGTCTTTGAGTGGAAAAACTCACTTGAACCTAAAATATTTAAACAATAGCTAAACCTTTTTTCAAGTGGTAATCTTATCAAAGTGATTTAATATATATATATATATATATATATTTATATACTCTTGAATCAAAGACCAATCAACCAATAGCTAAACAACTTTCTCAAGTAATGATCTTTTCCAAAGCAGTGTTTATATGTATGTCCACACTAAAAAAAAATTTCTCTAATGATATTCAAAAACAAGTAATGAGATGAGAAGTTCTTGAGAACAATAACTTGAATGATCAAATCTCAATACTAGAATGAGAATTCAGATGAGTAAACAAGTTCCTTTTGAGATTCTGAGTTGATTTGCCCAAGCTCGCTAATTAGAAATTGAAGTGTAGGCAATCGTATAGCAATAGGAGATTGTTCATAGAGCTTATATATATGCACACTCAAGATCTTCCTCTTAATACTTAATCAAAAAATAGATTTTGCAATAATAAGCTCTATGAACAATATATATATATATATATATATATATATATATATATATATATATATATATATATATATTTATATACTCTTGAATTAGAGACCAATCAACCAATAGCTAAACAACTTTCTCAAGTAATGATCTTTTCAAAAGCAGTGTTTATATGTATGTGCACACTCAAAAAAAATTTCTCTAATGATATTCAAAAACAAGTAATAAGATGAGAAGTTCTTGAGAATAATAACTTGAATGATCAAACCTCAATACTAGAATGAGAATTCAGATGAGTAAAAAAGTTCCCTTTGAGATTCTGAGTTGATTTGCCCAAGCTCGATGATTAGAAATTGAAGTGTAGGCAATCGTATAGCAATAGGAGCAAGTTTTCCAATATTCTTTTAACAAGATGTGTTCTTCTCTTTCTTGTGTGTCTTAGCTTCGTTTTAGGGTTTAGATATTCAGTATATATAGCTTCTTACCCTTAGGATTGATCTCAACCATCGGATCAAAGAAATAGCTCGCGAGTTCGTTTAATAAAAATCCAAATTTTAAATTTCCCGCAGGTATAGGCGCCTGAGGGTGAATGCCCAGGCGACCGAAGTTCCTTAACCCTTTGAAAAAATTAGCTTGGAATGCAGAGTCAGGCGCCTAAAGAGAGGGTCAGGCTCCTGAAGTCAGATCAGGCGCTTGAGGTTCCAAGGTAAGGTGACCGAAGTGCCTCGGCCAACTTGCTGTGTTTCTCATTAATTCTTCAGGCTACCAAACTTAATCTTGAGGCTACTGAGGGTGAGTTTAGGGTATTGAAGTCCCCTTTTTCTCAATTTTTCCTTTTTTTTCTAATTTAAAAATCTGTTTTACTTTCTTTCTTGGCTCTTTTATAAAAGCACTTTCCAAGGTTTTAAGAATACTTCTAAGTCCATGAAAATCCTCTAATAATATACATGAAATGCATGAATCCTAAAATCATTCTAAGTTATGTTGAGCCTCAAATTAAATCATATGAAAATGTAAGTACATGAGTTCTAAATACCCATTCCCAAGATGTTCTTGAACTTTGCCGCTTGCATCTTGATTCTCGTACTCTTTGAGTTTCATGGATCTTGCCAAGATATGTAAGTTTTACTTTGTGGCTTCCATGACTCGTTATCCTTCCGTGCATGCTTAATATAGTTCCTATTCACAAACTCAATGCACAGATCAAATACCAAGTGATTTGTCATTATCAAAACCGGATTGGACTCATAAAGTCAACAAACACAAATCCGGGAGGCAGTCAAAACCCCCAAAAGACCACCTAACATAAGCTTAGGACTTACCCAGGTACTTCTTGTAGTACACCAACACTACGCTCGTACACCAGGTAGCTAGCTCCAGTTACCTGAAGGACCTGAAAAATATATACGTACAGCAGGGGTGAGACATCTCTCAGTAAGGCAGATATAGGTTATATTGGTGTGTGGCATTTGAGTGTTATCATGACAGCAAAACATACACAGTTAAATGCAATTCCAGTACTTTCACAAAATAGTTTCAAGAGTTCATACACGCACACACACATGATCAAGTATCCTGGTGTTGTCACACACTTCGGCCTGAAGCTGACCTGCAATACTTGGCGTTTGCCCGTAACCGGCCCGCGATACACGGCATCCCCGGCACATGGTGAACCCCAGGCTCCCATGGCATCGTACTTGTACAAACTGGTGGATCCACACCCTTCAATGATCAGCCGGTAAGGCTCACGCCCTCAGATATAGAGCCGAACACTCTTGCCAAACATGGTAGGCGATAAACACACACCCTAGGATATAGAGTCGAACACTCTTTCAGTACCTAAGACAACTTGGAACCCAGTTCCTATTGCATTTCATCAAAACACAACCATGCAAGCTCATATAACCAAACAAACCACACCCATTTGGTAATCTATAAATCATGATTTTCCAAGCATATAGAGTTTAATAAAGTCAAGGCATGACCATCCCTAACACAATACATAATACAGTATACCAAAGGTTTTCCAACAAAACCAGGGATTGCAACCCAGTACCCCCTTTTTCCCAAAAACTGTTACATGAAAAATTCACAGTTTTACCCTTTAGATTTTTCCAAATGAGTAACCAAAACACACACAGGATCGTGAACCACAGTTCTACTGAGTCTGATTTCAAAAACAACCAACATAAACTAAATCCCCTTACCTTTTCTCGAATGATAAATTCCAAACGCCAAGGCCCCTAAACCGCGAACCAAGTTCCAAAACCTACAACCCATAGTATAAAACTCGCTCACAACTCTATTACCTACAAAACTACTGAATCAGAACTGAAAACCGAGCCTTACCTTTATTTTGGGCCAAAACCCGAGAATGCCCGAAACGAAAATCCAATCCGTAGAACTTGTAGAGAATCCTTCCTTGATCCTCGTGGTAACGTAGGATCTATGATTCCCGCTACATATGGTGAAGAAATCTAGAGAGATAGAGAGTAGGTTGAGTTTCTAGAGAGATAAAGAGAGAATTTGAGTTTTCTTAGCTGAGAAGTAATGAAAATATCTATATATAACCCTTTGACCCGGCCGCTCCTCGTCAATGAGACTCTGCACTTCGTCTCCGAGAACTACAAATACTTTGTCAACGAACTCTGGCTTCGTCAACGAAACTTGCTTAATTACCAATTTACCCCTCTCTTAAATAATTAATTCCCTATATCACGGTTCGGGTTCTTACACTCGGAGTATGGAAGGAGAAGAGAGGACAGGGAGAGGGAAAGAGAAAGGGAGCCCCGGGGGCTTGCTTCAACAAGAGGGGAAGAGAGAGTTTAAATAGGGAGGGTGATGGCTGCCCAACAACCCATGCACAGGTGACCCAACCCAGCTGCATGGCCGGGTCACATCAACTCTATGCTTTTTTTTTCTTTGTTCTTCTTTTAATTTGATGCCAGTTTTGACTCTCCTAGAGTGCGTTTCTCTCAAAGCTCAAAACACAAAATTTGTAAATAATCTTTTCATATTTCTCCAGGATTTTGAATCGTCTTAATTGGAGTTCGGACGGAAACGTTATGCGTGAATTACGAACTGGTGCTAGTTTTAGCTCCCGATAATTTTTCTGCGATAAAAGCCAAAAAATCATAAATTTCTCAATAAAACCCAAATATTATAAATAGGACACCTTGTTAAAATATTAAGAGTAATTAGGCATTTAATTAATATTATAAGCCCTAATGCTCAGATTAAAATGTCTAATTACGCAGTTTAAGCGCATAATCACACTTCCATCACATCATTTTTAATAATCTTCTAATAGGTAAGATAGAAAGAAGACCCAAAACCATCTTATCTCGGGCTACTGTTCACATAAATAGAAGAAGTAGCAGCATATACCTCCTTCTCAGTCGGTTCTTCCTTTAGTTGTCTTATAGAATCCTCAGAAACCACCGATTGGATAATACTGTCCATATTTGGCCTTTGCACTGAACTATTCTGCCCTAGGAATTGCTCAAAATAATTCAAAGCCTCATCGTGAACTATCTGCATATTTTCCAGCACCGAACCATTAGGAAGTACCATTGAATTCACACAAGAGTTATGCCTTCTTTGCGCAATCACCACATGGAAAAACTTTGAATTTTGGTCACCATCAGTTAGCTATTTCTTCTTTGCTTGCTGCGCCAGCCTTGTCTCTTCCCTTCTATACCATACCTCCAATTCAGCCTTAGAAATAAGGAACTCTTCTTCAACTGATTCTGAGTACTCTACCTGCAGTAAATTCTCATATTTTTTCACCCTTTCCTCCAACTCTTGTATGATACCATCAACACGACCAAAAGTCTGTTTATTCCACACCCTAAGCCTTTGTTTTAGCCTTTTCAATTTACCCGCCAATTTAAAAAACCCTAAATCCACCACTATATGTTCTCTCCAAGATGTTTCAACCATTTTCAAAAAATCCCCATGTGACGTCCACATGTTCTGAAATCTAAAAGGTGTTGGCTCATACATCTCCATACTCGCATCCAGTTGTAATATGATAGAATAATGATCTGAAGTATTTCTTTTCAACAATGATGTCTTAGTTTCACCATATTTTACAGAAAAAAACATTATTAATCAGCACCCTATCAAGTTTTGCCAACTTCTCGTCAATCCTTGATGGCCATTACACCAAGAAAATTGAATTTGTTTGAATCTGAGATCCAATAAACCACATCTATTAATACAACCATTGAATTCAGCCATAGATGAACCCAAGCAAAGACGACCTCCCACCCTTTCCTCATCTAACACGAATTACATTAAAATCACCCATAACAACCTTAGCCACATCAAAACTCAAAATCCCCTGAAGTTGTTCCCATAATTTTCTTCTCTCAAGATGATAACATTTAGCATACACAAAGGTAAAAACCATAGAGCATCTATCTTTTGTTAACAAAACTATCAAACATTGATTTGAAACACCCACCCAATCAACCTAAACATCATCTTTCTAAAACATCCAAATCTTCCCACCTTCCTTTACATTAGAACAAAAATTAGTAAATTGCAAATACACCACCCACCTTCATATCTTCTCCACGTCTTGAAAAGGTTCAGAAATAGCAAAAATCAAAATTTTCCGATCTTTCACAATTTGTTTTAATCTTTTCTTTGACGTGCCCAACCCTTTTATATTCCAAAACATAACTTTGTCAATCATAAGTTCAATTTTTGAGGTACTGCCTTAGCCCTCTTAGACTTTCTCACTCGCACATCTTCTATTTCTTCCTTCCGATACACCCACTGACACATTACCTGGATCAGAACAATATTCTTTTTGAGTATCAATGCAAACCTCCATATCTCCCTCTGATAATACATCATAATTATCCCTACACACCACACCCTCCTCTTCCCCCTCTCTCTCATCCACCTCCTCCACAATAAACTCCTCCCCATCCTTATCATTTTTAACTTCTTCCCCCCCCCCCCCCTTTTATCAAAAACTCTGATTTCTTAGGCAGTCCTAGAACAACCACCCAGTTCTACCTGCACCCCTAACACCCCCTGACTTATGATCTTGAAAAAATTTGGCTTTCTCTCCATTATTCTTCTCAACCAAGTTCACTTCATCCACTTTATGTGTACCCGCATTACTAACCTCATTCACAACTTCTTTATTTTTCTCATTCACATTCAAATGACCACTTACATCTTCATTCTTTTTTTCCTCCACCCTCTGATCCTGAATCTATAAAACAGGATCTTCCTTTTCTACTATCAAATTTCCTTTTCTACACACTTCTTTCCAAACCATCTCATCTCCCTCCTTCCTCATACCTACCTTCCTTTTATCCTTAGGCTTTACTCCAAACCGACATACCACATCAATGTGACCTTGCCTACGATATTTATTACAATAGAAACCCCTCTTCTTGTATATTACCCTTTGCCAACTCTACTTTTGTCCTATCACCAACGGAAAGCCCTCCACAAGATACTTCTATAAATCCACTTCAACACACAATCTTGCACCAATGGCTCGTGTTCTATATAATGTTGCATTATCAGTACCCAAAAATCTACCAAATCTAGAGGCAAAACTCTGTAAACAGTCCAGTCTATATAAATCTAAAGGCAAACCTAGTAATAAAATCCATGTGGTGCAATCGATGACTCCTTGTTGACATCAAAATTCACGGACCAGTTAAATAATCGAAATTGGCACCCTGCCACCCATCTTCCTTCTTGTGCCCATGCATGAATGTAGTCCTTTTCATTTACCAAATGCAACAAAATATGATAGTTATCTATAAAACTTATCATTGGAACTTCAAAAATACCCCAATATTGGATAATATGCCTTCAAAGGATATCGATAAATGTCCTTGCAAAAAGAAATTTAAGCACCAATGCAAACTTCAGATCCTCAGCAGCCCTTTCCATCTCCACATCCGAGAAAACAAATCCTAATTCCCCATTAATTAGTTCTGGCTTCCTCAAAGAGATTTTGAATTTCAAAGATGGAATTGGCCTCTTTAATGCTTTCGCAAATGATTTTCCTCCAGCGAAAACTTCCCCCTTTCCAACTATATCATCCCCCAAACCACTCCCTGCAACCCGTGAACCACCGTCGGCACCTCCCCTCAACCCTCCGGTAATAGATACCAGAGGCGGCGTAGCCATGGCTAGAGGCTACCTTTTTTCCATATTGAAAACCTAAAAATAAAAAACTAACCTTTTGTGGAGAGAGAACTAAGTTGCGATGGCGACTACAAACTCCTTTTGTCGTGCGGCGTCCCCCAAGATTCCAATCTCTTCCCAGCGGTTCATGAAGTCGCCATCACAGCTACTGGATGTCTCAGTCGCAAGTTCTTGGCCGTCAGAGCGCTTTTTAAATCGTCACCGTCACCATGAAACTCTAGGCCATCGGAGCGCTTCTCGAAACACTGGTACCTTTAGCCGTCACAACTACGTCATTATCGTCGCCGTGTGTAGGCTCCTTACGGCTTCATTTCCTTAATACTACGTCTCTGTTGCAGGTGCTCTTGGATGTTGGAATGCTAGTTACCTTTCATCGTCACAACTACGTCACCGCCGTCGCCGTTGCAAGTGCTCTTGTCTATTGGAATGCTGGTACCTTTCGCCATCGCAACTACGTCATTGTCGTCGCTGTGTGTAGGTTCCTTCAAGGCTTATAGGCAGAGAGGTTAAGTTCGTGAATGAACAAGTTGTTTGGCTGGGAGATTTATTTCTCAGATTCTATAAATTAAGAGAGAACGAAGCAGACGACGGAGAATCGGATCCAATCGGCGTCAGTGCCATCATCTTCGTTCAATCAGTTACGGTGGTTGACTCGTAGAAGCTGGTTGTGCTCGTCGCGGGTTTGGATTTTCCGACTACAGAGGACTTCGTGCAGCCCTTCTTCAAAGGATCGTTGTTGCCGCTCGGCCAAGCAACAAAGCAATTAAACATGCACATTGGATTTATTCATAACTACAATACTCGTTGCAAAACAAGACATTTATGATATGCTTTTATTGAGTTATGACTCATATTTAAAGGGTATGTACTTGAGTGTTGTAACAAATGAACGTGAGACCTCCCTATCAATTTAAACTAAGCTAAGTAAGGGTGCGTTGGTGTGTGGGAGGGCTTCACCTTTTGTGATATGGTACACAGGGTATGATATAGCACATTTGAGTTAGTACGTTATGTAATTGTATATTATATGAGGGTATTTTGGAATTTTCATATGAAACTATATATAAACACTGTAGCCAAAAGTTGAAACTCTAAGGCAATTTTTCACTAATTTGGTGGTGAAATTTGCGCGAGGACTCCATGGACATAGGCAGATCACTTAAATTCGTGTTCTTCTTTTTCTTTTTTATTTTCTCTATTTTTTAAATATATTTTTTGTGTGCGTGCGCATGCATAATATTAGAATGTAATTTCACAACAGCTTCAAATCTACCATTGCTGCTTAAAATATAAATAAATTAATATATATATATATATATATATATATATATAATGTAAAACCTAATGCTTGAAATTAAAGAGAACTTGGTTAGTTTGGAGATAGTTCCAGTTTGAGATATGAGCTGATTCGGATTAACTTTACTGCATATATAATATGAGAGTGATATCATTATATCAAGAGCTTTCACTCAAGTATAATTTTGATATGGAAAGAATGACCCTTTTGGATCTTCCACCTTTTATTATATAACATCCACAACTTTCAAGATACATAGTGCTGACAACTTCTTAGTGTAGACCTGAATATAATGTAATCTCGTAAGAAATCAAACTTCCTAATAGCATATCCTAATTTAGAACTCATCCTTAAACCTCTAAGGGGCACATTTCCCCTTGTTTTCAACCATACTAAATCAATAAAAATTAAGAAGAAAAAAAAATTATTTTTCTTCCTACAATCCCATCAAATACATCGTTGAAGGCAGGCTGAAAAACCCTAGCAATTAAAATAAGCAAGCTGTTCACCTAATTAATTATGCGCTCCATGATTGAGAAATGTTGAAAACCTTGGAAAAGGTATGTTTGGGGGAACCAAATAAGTAAGCTAGTGACGTGTTTGGTTACTGGTTATGAGAGGGGACGTGAAAGGTATTCAGAATCCTTGCCCATACGAAACTTCACTTCCCAACAAAAGAGAGCTGTGCCAAAACTCCAACTCCCTGATCACAACCAAACAGAAACCCCAAACGTCACTCCCACACAGATGCAGAGACAACGAGATCTTCCATTTACTAAAAACCGCAAAAAGGAAATTTGTTCTCATAACAGTGAAAGATATATACACACAGACACGTGTAGTTGTCCATTTTGCTGCCACATTTAGATAGCACAGCCAGCCTCGCCCAGCTTATCTTTTTCAGACTTATTTGTAAGGTAGCCAAAATGGTCCTGCGGCGAGTAGTCTTCCTTTATTGATTGCAGGGTAAAATGATTAGATATAAGAAACACAGCGAAACCCAATTAAGATGGATATACCAAAGGAAACTGCAGCAGCAGCAAAACGGGAGAAAAACAAAAAAGAAGACGGCAAAACTACACCTGAGGTAGATGAACATGTCCTATGATTATGCACATAGGCGACGAATCAAAAAGGAAAAACATAGAAATAGATAAATAAAAAACAGCAATATATTTACAAGCTGGTTCTGCAGTAAGCCTATGTTCACAGATCAGTATCTCTCAGAAAATTTATATATTACGCTGGCTGTTGATGAAACTATGATAGGTTATACATGTTTCGAACCATAAATTTTGAGTTTTGGTTTGCATTTGTGCGAATTGGGTGAAAGCATTGTTTAAGCTTTGTCTAAATTTGCATAAATCAAAATTTATGGCCCAAACTAAAATTCCAAACGCATGCATAGGATTTAAACATAGCTTGAAACTCTCACTTCTGAACAGTTAACATACTTCAAAGCGGCTATCATCATTTTACTACCCTTTTGATCAGTATAAGCAACAACTTAACCCAGCATAACTACAGGATTGGGTGCAGAAGAGGCAAGGTACCTTAAAAGCGTAAGATCACTCATGCTTTCATTTCAATCTCCAAAGTCTAAAAGCCTAAGCCAAAAAGGAAAAAAAGATATATCTCATCCACAACCTTATCCACTTGATCCCTAGCTAGCTAGCTGTGTTTTGTTCTTCAAATAAGACAAACTTGCTGTTCTACGTTTTGTACTCATCTCAGATTCTCTACACATCAGTCACTGCTCTATCTTGATTTCTATCTAAGCAAATACTCCCTTGCACACACCTATGCATAACCCAAATTTTGAGAGAAAAAGGAAGAACCAAGGTCAAAAGATGTTCCTAGTTATGCCATTACTAGTGCATTAACGTGAATCTTAATTAGTATTCAAACTATATGTTTTGCAACTTAATTAGGAAAATTAAGTATAGCCAAGCAATGATAAAGGTACGCTTTGAGCTGGTGGGCCACCAATGCAGACGTCTTGGCAGTTCGGAAAATCAAACTTACATTTATGCGAACGAGCACTCGAAAGCTGATACGCTAGATGTATCCGGTAGCTATATGGAAAAGCATATAACAACTCTTATATGTAAATGGATGGTCATGTTTTGGACAAAATTAATAAAGTAGCTACAGATTGAAAATGGGATAGAAGCCAGAGAACACAAAAATGCAGCTAGCTAATAGGCAGGAGTGCATAAAACCCTAAGCAACCAAATACCATTATTTATTATAAAGACAAGCCATATGGATCAAATCCCACTTCATAAAAGCCCTACCTAATCGTATATTTGAAACCAAACCAGCATGCCCAATAATGAATTAATAAATAGAAATCGTACAGGAGATTAAAGGAGTGCGGATTCATTAATGCTCAGTCCCCAAACCAAACCAAGGTTTCTTGGATCTCAAAATCACTGACAAAACCCTAACAGCCCAGTTATATATATCGACCAAAAAAACCATAACAAGTAGCGCAATGGAATTTTTTTTTTTTCTTTTCAAAAAAAGGTGAGATTCATTAAGCACGCCAAAGCTGAGGTTCAAACGAGGAGCTTGGAGCCCTCAAGTACACATCAGACAAAAGCAAACTGAAAGCGAATCCCACAGCTACAAATGAAAGGAATTTGAAAAACAAAGAAATAACGTATTGATAAGCCACAAAATTAAAGATGCAAAGTCGTACAGACACATATTAATACAAACCCACACCAGAAACGCCTAATATCAACCCAGATCAGAGGCTAGCTAGATGATGACATACCTCTCTTAAGTCAGTACTGCGTTCATTCTCATCATACTTTTCTGAAATTTTTTAAAGAAACGCTAATGGATAAGCTAGTGTGAAACAATATTATTTCACACACACACACACACAGATATATGTATATATATACATATATATAAAGAAAGAAGGAAAGAATTAGAGGTGTGTAGTGGAAGGGGTTAGCGTTTGTAGATCCATAGTGCTACCAGTAGCGGGTGAAACTACCAGCATGATCTGATCGTTCCCTTGAAAAAATATTGAAGGAAGTTTGTAGATCATGCTGGCAGCTTCATCTGATAGTAGTGCACAATATGTACATACCTAGCTAGCTAGCTTCAGGGGAAAAGTGGTAGCTAAGAAACGCACCAGTTCTATTTATACTAGCAGCTAGTGCTAGGCTGCTGGGTATACAGCTAGCTTCTCCTTCTCGTGCTTAATTCTGGTGGTGGTGATGATGTGAAGGATGGTTAATTAATTAAAAGGGGATTAGGATGGGAGGGTGTATACATAGCTTGAAAGAGTAGAATAGCTTGAAAGAGCAGAAGAGAGGGAGATTATGAGTTTATTTGATATATAGAATATATGAGAAGTGACTGAAAAGCTTGGGATCCAAATTAGTTATTAAATAAAAAACTAGACAAAAGCACATAAAGGATAGGAAGTGGTCCCATCAAGATATATAGAAATTGAATATTGGCACGCCAATGCCGCCACCATGCAGACTCCAGACAGGTGTAGTGAGAGTTTCTATAGTCTGTATGGTGTAGAAGGGGACACCCACATGCCTCTCTCTCTCTCTCTCTCTCTCAACTAGAGGTCTATTGTGTAGAAACTACACAATGGTCAATGGAAGGCAGCCTACTTCCATTTTCTCCCAAAATTCAAACTCGAAACATCCAACACCAAGCATTGGGACACCCCAAGCTAGGCCAGGCCTCTCCCACAGAGAGAACTATTGAGGAAGCACTAAGCAATAAAAACAAAATGAACTAGTGGTTGTGTAAATACAATAGTACTTCTGTTAATGGGGGACCACTATTTGCATGGCTCCATGAGTTCTCACTTCATAAGGTCACCCAGAAAAGAAGAAAAGGGCTAGTAAGCATCTCAATCGAACAAAAATATTATGTGAATCTTCTCTCTCTCTCTCTCTCTCTCTCTCTCTCTGTGGGCGTAATGATGCTAGTTGAATTTAAGTCATTCCCTAAAAGCATATATTTTTCTTTGGTTGGGGCATGATAGCCTTTTCTTTGGCAAACATACCAAACGTGGGGGGCTTAATTGCTAGGCCCTGCCTGCATGCATCTCAGTGGTGCCAGGCTATTACGAAAATGACTTGTTTGAAACTTTGCTGTTTTCCAGAAATACCTTCATTTTTTTTCGGTTAAATGAAAATAGATTTCATGGCGCCAGTGCTGCACTGCACATATAATAGGACCCAGATATGGCAGTAATTTTCTGGAATAATGCTTAGGAGGCAGGGACATAAGGAAGCTTAAGACCTAAAAAGTGTGTTTAATTTATTATCAATAAAATTTTGTTTATTCCCAAACCTGAGATTTGCCTAACCTTTAGAGATTTCTTTGTTGATTTGGTAATCTAAATGGAATAATTTTATTTATATATATTTCGAATAAACTACTGCTTGTTTCTATTGTCTTGGGTTTCTTCTGATAGACACACATCCTTGCACATTTCTGTTCTGCAAGTTTAATTCCCTGGGAATATATTCTGTCTATCAGATATTATATACATGGAACTATATTTACTGGGCCTACCATGAGTTATTAATTAATTAACGACATATCTAATTTGCGGAATAGAATTGGTAGGAAAAAAAAAATAGAATGAAAATTTGAATGTACAGCATGATGAAATTAATCAAGTGAAAGTTTTGATTTCATTCCTCCCGATCTCATTCCATTTCTATGCATCAAATGTGGAGAAACGGATTATATATGGGACTTCTATGATACACATCCGAAGGAGTGTATATCATAGAATTTAACCTCTCTCTCTCTCTCTCTCTCTCTCTCTCTCTCTCTCTCTCTCTCTCTCTCTCTCTCTCTAAATATATATATACACATATATATACATAGTTATTACTTTTGGCTTACATATAAAATGATTATAATATTACATAATTAATATATCGCTTAGAGTCATCAAAGGTTTTTTTTTTTTTAATAAAACCTCAATTTTATTGATAACTCTTACTTATGTCGGAGGGATACCGTGGTTACAAGAAGGACACAAGAGATTTACAAATAAACTATCAAAATCATCCCAAACATCAAAACCAATACTTAAAAAAAACTAGTACCATTATTGAATTAAAACAATCTAAACATGCCTATATGGAATCAAAACCAAATAAAAACAAACATAAACAAATTACCTGTAAAATGATATCAATTACCTGCAAACATAAATCAGAGGAAAACCAAATGATGACAATTAAAGACGAAGGCTTGGAATACTCATCTTATCCATATGAATGAAACTTCTCATTTTACTTGATAACACATCACTTACAAAATATCTCCTCGTGTTGCTTCTCTCACCTTGACGAGCCAAAAATCCGCCACCTGATTACCTTCTCTAAATTGGTGTTTTATATAGAACTAAAGACCTTGTAACTCTTCTTCTAACAATTTCCAAAAATCCCGTAAGTACTAGGAAGAACAAATTCCATATGTGAGTCATCCCACCACCAATTCCGAGTTTCTTTCAATACAAATATTCTGATATCCCAACTCTTTACAAATTTTGATGAACTCCGCAAGTTTCATGTGAATAGGTTGAAACAAAATCTAGTTTGAGAACCTCCATAAGCTCATTTCAGTAAAGTGATATGGGCACGATAGCAACACATATGTATTAGTCTATTTACATCGCATATGTATTAGTCTATTTACATTACCCTTTATGTGCCATGCACTTTAAGTATAGACATATTTTCTGTGAAATTTTTGTACAACTACATCATAGCACAAAGACATGATCATGTTTTGAAATTTCAGTTCAGATTTGTGTAGAGTCCACTTTGTCCCTACCAAGGTTTTAGTTATGCTTCGCTTCTGCAGTTTGAATAAAATCCTAACCATGGACAACCTGCAAAAGAGTGTTATGAAAGCCTGCAGCAAAATCAACTTATAAAAGAAAGAAAAACAAGAAATTGGAGAACAATCAATACACAGAACACATAGATTTACAAGGTTCGGCAATTTGCCTACATCCCCAGAGTCAAATTAGGCCACTGATTCCACTATTCAATGATGATTATAAGCAGAAAATCCTACCTCTTCACTTCATTCCCCTTGTGTTCAACAATGCTTTGCACCAACTGAGAATAATCTAATTTATATATGGATTTAGGGTATCCTTCACAAATTTCTTTTTGAAGTAAGGTAAATGTGTTAATAACAGAAGAGACAAGCAATGAGCATGAACTTCCTAGAAATACAACTCAAAGAAACAAAAGTAATCTGTATGAAACTATGCTACATTTTAACTACTTGGACAGTGGACAAGTAGACTGGCTCCAATAAATAAAAATACGAAATTAGCACCCCAAATCTGAAATTACAGTCAAAAACTCTTCCCAGTTTAGAGATTTGAGGTTAATATTAGTTCAACTCCATTGATGCAAATTTGATAAACATTTATGTTAAATTAGAGTGGCGTTGAAATACTTATCTTGGAAGATTCTCCCATTCCTTTCCTTCCAAACTTCCCAATAAATAGCCGCGAGGATTGCAAGTTTAAAGCTTCTAAGGAAACACTTTTTTTTTTCTGGAATAATTCCAAGCATAGAATAATGAAGACAGTTGTTTTGGCATGACCCAATTAAGGTTTAACCTCTTCCAATATATTACAAATTTGTCTGCTAAAGGAGCAATGTAGAAAAAGATAATTCACTTCCTTGATTTCCTCCTCGCATAGAAAACACATAAGGGCTAACATCCATCTTCTTTTCTGCAAGTTATCAATTGTAAGAATTTTATAGTTAATCGCCAACCACCAAAATATACTAATCTTTGAAGGGACGAATGGATTCCACAATGTTTATAAAGGCACAATTAGCTTAGCCTGAGAGTTCTTTTGAGAGAGGTAATATTATATTGGCTCACCACCAAAAAGATCTGAGAATTGGAAAGGTCCCAAAAACATGTGTCTGAATCCTCCTTATTTATGTGAGTATCATATAAAAATGTGAAGAACTCTATCATTTGGTTAGCTTCCTTACCTTTGACTTGTCTCACAAAGGATACATCCCAAAAAAAATGTTGTTGTTGTGTAAGCACTTAACCTCAGTAACTCTGACTTCCTTACGACGAGGCCAACCATAAAATTTTGGGTAAAGCACCTGCAAAAATGATTTAGCACCCTAGTTATCCAACCAAATTTGGTTTTACTCCCATATCTGATCTTAATCGTAGTGTGATCCCAAATATTTTTATTCAGTTTAGTAACTTTTTTTCCACAAGCTCCAACCTTGGCTGCCTATGGGCATTTTTTTGGGAACCAATCATCAAGCAGTAACTATATTTGATGCAAATTACTGATGTCCAAAGCACCTTATCTTCCCTACAAAATCTCTATAAACATCCCCCCCCCCCCCCCAAATCAAGGCTTTATTCTTAAGCTCTAACCTTTTTATGCCCAACCCTCCCTGATTTTTTGGTTTTGAGACCAAGTTCCAATTCGCAAGAGAGTATTTAAAATTCTCCGCCAAGCGTTTGCATAAGAAATCCTCTACACCTTCTCTAACACATATATGACTTTCTTGGGCACTTATTCTTTCTTCTTTGGCTATGGCACTAATAATAAAACCGAACTTAGGGCCCTGACGGAGGGAGTGTGGATGTGAAAAGAGATGGATTATATGAATGTGGAGATTGAATGTGACTCTAACGTAGTGGTCGATTGGGTTCGTTATCGAAGATACATGGCTTGGTATTTGTGGGATTTTTGGGAAGATCTTCTTGAGGCTCTTTTCATGATTAATTTCAGCGGACTTCTTGGCACGTCAGGGAGAGGAAGGTGTTACTATGAGATATCTAGAGTTTGCTTCTTTACCTCGTCTAGTTAGAGGCATGATACGACTTGACAAAATTGGTCTTCCTAATTTAAGAGTCTAATGTGTCATTTTGTCTTTGTTTCATTTTTGTTACATTTCATTTTTATATGTTTGTAGCTTGATTTGCTGGAACCACGGTATTCCTCCGCCATAAGTGAGGGGTTTTCTAATAAAGAGAGGAAGTGTCGCCCTCTTCTTTTTTTAAAAAAAAAAAAAAAAAAAGGTGCTTACCACTACTTTCAGGTAGAGTGGCAAAACCTTCAGCTTTCAATCTGGGTATCCAATTCACAGGTGTCTAAGAGCACTGCAAAGTCAAAAAGACATTCTAATAGGGATCTGGATAGCCCAAAACCTAGCAAGTTTCATAGACCAACTGAAGATATCCTTCATAAAATTGCATAATTACATGAGTATTCCTCGTAATAAAAAAATTATTTAGCTGAACCGCCTCTAGGGGGGTTGCACCCCCCTCCGACTCCCCCTGTGTATGTCGACTCCAGCTGCTAGAAATAAGGTTCCACACACAATAAGAGGGGCTAGATAATAGCACAATTTTGTCTTCTGTGCAGGCGAAACTCTGAATCAACGGACCCACTTGCTTCTGCATCATGATTTCAGCGTGAAGGTGTAGGTGTGATGTTCATGCAAATTCCTTAATATTGAATGGGCGTTGCCCAGTTCAATCAACCATTTCTTGTCTATGCGGAGCCTAAAAATTCTTAGAGGAGACATGAAATCTTTCTCTCTCTCCTTTCCAGCCGTGATAATATAGGAATTATGGAAGGAAAGGAACTCTAAAATCTTCAAAGATTTATTAGCATAGATTTCGCCATCAGCCACAGAGTGCTTATTAATGTCTTCTCCTAGAGTTATACTCTTTCAGATTCAGAGAAATTAACTGGTTTGAAATTTTGGATTGTTGCTCTTCCCTTCTAACTAACTCTTCCCTTCTAACTAACTCATATGTCTAAGCAATTTCCAGTCAAGCAACTTGCTTGACTTTGATTACCTCACTGCTTTTTCTTCTAATAATATTATCTCTATCATTAAAAAAACATTAGGAGGTTTTCTTTTATTTTAACCGTTTAGTAACTAGGAGGATCATATGAAAAATTAAAAGAATATTTACGGACTAAATTTTAAATTGGAATAATCTAGGTTGATTGACAATGGATTTAACCATGTATAGTCAGTAAATGTCCATATATAAAGTATTATAATGAGTTTTCTTTTTCTTGGTTTGTAAAATTTGTAGCTTTGATTGCCAACCTAAGTATTAGCTAAAAAAAAATTGGGAAGAATGAACGAATAAATGTGTCTTCTAAATGATTGTCTTTCCTTGGCCTTAAAAGGGTTCAATTTATATAACATACACACACTACTCATATGGTTGAATCCATAGAAGGCGGGTATGTAAACACATGGAACGCATGTTTCATACAAAGTAGGTATATATTTCATATAAGGTAGGTAAGTGGGGTTGACAACTCTCAATAAGGGATGGAGGCATTGTTCATGTTAGAGCTGGAGCCAGAGGGCAGCCAGGAGACAACTGGAGTCGCATTGCAAGCTTGGAGCTGAGTCAGAAACGCGGTGAAATTTATCTCTCCATTAATCTCTTAATTATAACTTCCATTTGTATTGATTTTATTTAATTATGATTTAACTTCCAAGCCCTATAAATAGAGGGTTGTGGAAGATGTAAAGTACAGTGCAGAGAGAGCACAAAGAAGCTCAGAGAGAGCAGAGAGGAAGAAGGGAGGAAGAGAGAGAGAGAGAGAGAGAGAGAGAGAGAGAGAGAAAATTGTAATATTTTCTAGCGATAGTGAATACTTGGTGTGTGCTCCATGGACGTAGGTTGTTATTGATCAAACCACGTTAAATTTTTGGTGTCACTTTGATCTGGATACTCACAGGTTCCTAACAGTTCACATAGTCAAAGGGGCAAGTGGGATTGTTTGTTTTAAAGAAAAAAGACAGAGAGTGATCAATGAAATGAAGAGGGGGGGGGGGGAATTCTATTGCAATAGTTGATATAATTTCACTTGCCTCTCCATTTATTTTATTTACTATTATGTCAATCATGTTGGTTTATTTACTGCCTTGCCTAGACTATGTTCAATTCCATACAATGTAATGAAAGTAAAAGACAAAGAAAGGCCTCTAAATGAAACTAAAGAGCATGTACATGGCAAAGAGTAGCACCAATAAATTAACTACTCTCAAAAAGGTCACTTTTGATTTATCATGTTCCTAATCCATATATTTATAGTTTGATAGTCAGACGAAATGTAAGCGATAGGTCAATAGTTCTTACATTTTAGGATGATCATGCTTGTCTAGTTGTTATTGTTGATATTTTGTGAGAGAATTTCTCTGGTATTTTATCACAACATTGCAAAATGTAAGCCAAATTCCAAAATTGAAGAAGAGTTTTCTTTCTCCCGATTACTGAGAACAA
Organism: Malania oleifera; assembly: GCF_029873635.1. Lineage (NCBI taxonomy): Eukaryota > Viridiplantae > Streptophyta > Magnoliopsida > Santalales > Ximeniaceae > Malania > Malania oleifera. The sequence goes on from NC_080419.1 coordinate 8,969,509, forward strand.
GTCCACACATTTCAGTGGCTCTAGGTAGTCGATTTTGAGATTGTCAGACAGAAGGTAAATGGGTTAACATTAATAATCTCTACTAGCTTTATTTGGTAGTGAAGTAGTTGTTTCATTAAATATGGACAAAGATGATACTATGATCTAACGTATGCATCTAGAACATGCATATTTATGAGTGAGAAAGGAATGATGAGACTCTACAAAATGATATTGTTGAAGGGGTTAAACTAATGCAAAGTTATCTTTTGCAAGTACTATGTACTTGTAAAGTAGTGCAAGATAAAATTCAAGTCATCATTCCATAAGAATAGAGGCATTTTAGACTATGTTCACACATATGCCTAAGGGTTTACAAGGGTACCATCAAGGAATGGAGTTTAGTACTTTGTTAGCTTTACACTACTCTATGCCAACGTTTCATAGATTTTTCAAATATAGAAACTAAATATTGGTCAAGCTTTGCCAATTCACTTACTTTTATCTAATATAACTTTTGCAACCAAATTAATCTTAAGAGAATATTTTCTCATGAGTTTGGGCCTAAGACAATGCAAACTAAGTATAGGCTTCATAAATTATCCACTTTGAGGCTTAGTTTGCCCTCCATGATCGATGAAAATTAAGTAATTTTTGTTGTGCCGGGCACCCCACTTGTGCCAAACACCAATACTACAACTATTACTATTAAATATAAAAAAAAATTAAAACAATGCAGAAACTAATAATAAAGCAATAAAAAGAACAAGACAAGAAATTTACGAGATTCGGTATAGAATTACCTACGTCCTCGGGCGCCGATGATCAATCCACTACTTCTTGACAAAGTACAATTTTGAGGTGTGTTTTACAAATGAAAAGTTGAACTCTTTATATAACTTCAACCTCAAGTCTAAAAAACACTTCTCTCCAATGTGGGACAAATAATATAAAAAATTCAAAACCACCTTTTATACTAAGGTGGAAGTATTCTACCAATGTGGGACAAAAAAACAACAATTTTCATAAATAAGCTAATGAAAAGGAGCCGACTCAGGTTTTGTGAAAATTGTTTAATTTCCCTAAGAAAAATGAATTGTTTGCATGATTAAAAAAAAAAAATTTGTGAGTGACTGAATTTGATATGTATAGATAATAAACTTTTGAAAGTTATTATTACCTTTTTATGACATCTTGAAACAAGTGATGATTATAAGTTATTAAAAAAAAAAGTAGCATTTAGATACTCATTTTTATTATAAATTATGTATATTATTTCCATATGAATAATCATTGATTATATCTTAGAATGTAATTGTATATTATAACATATAATAAAATAATATATGGTTATCAATAATGTTAATAATATGTATTTAATAACTAATTATAATTTTTAATTATTGTGATTAATTAAAATTTTGATGTTTGATGCAATTAATTAAAAAAATTACAGGATCGAGTCATTCTCTTGTAAATTGTTGTATTTTTATACAATTTTTAAAATATTTCGTTCCTAATTTATTCCACTTCATAAATATTGATATCCTTTGCGGTTGTTGAAGTGCTTTGAGCAAGTTCAAAACGAGGTCATCAATTTGAATTTTTAATTGAAATTTAAAGAAGGCAGTGGCAGTCGCAGTGTCTCCTTCCACAAGATTATGGCTAGAAGGCAACCGAATAAGGGATGATGGAAGCTATACATAAAGGAATAGGCCATGGCATGTGTAGTAGTTTTGGTCTGATGAAGTATTGTTTATTTTGATTTGTATTGTGATGCCATTGTTAAAGTGGCTCACACTCCTAAGTGAGATTCATGTGCATGATAGTACCCTAATAATGATGTATTAATTATAATCGGATCTAACTCTTGGGAAATGTTTTCTACTTTAACACATCGAAACTTATAATTTCACCCCACAAAACTCACCTCACAAGATTAAAATACACTTAGTCCATAAATGATAAGATCTCGCTAATATATGCTTGATATGGGATTGTGAAACCAAGCATCTCTTGGGAGGAGGGGTCATACCATTTTAGAATGTGGATTCAATTTGGACAGTTCATGTTAAGAATTTCACTTGTGAGCTTGTTTTACATTGGAAAATTAAAGTGGATAATGGGTGCTTATATACATGGATGGACCCAAGACCCAATTAGCTTGAACTTTTGGATCAAATTGGTGTTCACCCATGTGTATCAAGCCCACTCATGGGCTCCTCCGATCCTAACAAGTGGTATCAGAGTCCAGTTGGAGTAGAAAAGTCAGATTGGAAGTGATCTCGAAATCCAGAACTCTGTTCAGTAGATCAAAACTGCGTTTTGAAGCCACCATCACACTCAACTCGCCGAGACAAAAAGAAGGGTCCCAGCCGAAGCTCGAAAGGAGTTCAAAAGAAGCTGCACGCGCCCTCACGCGCCCTATCGGAGTAGAACGCTTCGCCACGCGCCGGCGACTTATCCCTCACGCGCTGCACACGTTGCACGCGTCTTCCTCTCTCGTTCCATCTCAACCTGACTCGTTTCACTACCCAACCCAACCCGGCAAGTCACTCAGACCCGGGGTAACCCGAGATCCAATTCCTGACCCAAGTCTAACCTCCGCCTCAGCGCCACGTCAACGCGCCACGCCAGCAAAGGTGCCACCTCATTAGTGGGCCCTGCCACGTCAGCAGGTGCCACGTCAGCAAGTTTGACTAGGTTTGACAAAACTTTGACTGAGCTTTTCGGAGTCGTTTTGGGTCTGTTTTTCGAGCGACTTGAACCATTTCTAGGGTTTTCGATCGTTCCGGATCCAACTACGCTATCCATTTAAGCTAATTCCATATCTAGATCAGCAAATCAAGATATCGAATGAAAAGAGCTCAAAAATCAAAATGTTCAATGGAAACAATTTCGGTTTCTAGAAGATGCAGATGGAAGATTATTTGTTTGCAAAGGAATTGCACTTACCGTTGAAGGGTGAGCCAACATCCATGAACGAGGATGAGTGAGAGTTTCTTGATCGAAAATCCCTCGGAGCCATCAGAATGACATTGTTGAAATCTGTGGCATTCAATATCAAGCATATAACATCCACCAAGTCTCTGATGGATGCGCTCTCTAATATATATGAGCAGCCTTTAGCCACAAATAAGGTACATCTCATGAAAAGACTATTTACGATGAACATGTCTGCAGGTGAGAGTTTTAGCAAGCATTTGAATAATTTCAATGAGTTGTATGATCAACTCGCCTCAGTCGGGATAACGTTTGATAATGAGATTCAGGCCCTACTGATTCTCAGTCACTTGCCTGAAAGTTGGAATGGTGTCGTTACAGCCATCAGTAGCTCCGCAGAAGAATCGAAGCTTGTATACGATGAGGTTATCAGCATGATTTTGACGAAGGAAATAAGAATGCAGTCGAACCATGGCTCCACTTCGAGTTCAGCCTTGAACATGGAGAGTCGAGGCAGAGGAAACAGGCATGGACGATCAAACAACCATGGCAGATCTAGGCCCAGACGATCTAAATCCAAAAATCCCAGAGGTACTTAGGACACAAGTTCCCAGAGTACAAAAGTTATTGAGTGTTGGAATTGTGGAAAGACTGGTCATTACAGGAACCAGTGCAGGAGCCAAAAGAAAGAATTCGAGACAAGGGCAAAGATAGAAGCAAATATTGCTTCCGAGAATGATGAGATGTTGATCTGCTCTTTGGAAAGCAAGTAGGAGTCTTGGGTCTTAGACTTCGGAGCCTCATTTCATGCCACATGCTGTAGAGATTGCCTAGAGGAGTACACACCAGGTAATTTTGATAAGATTTACCTTGGCAACGATCAACCTTGCGACGTAATCGGCAAGGGAGTTGTGAAGATCAATATAAACGGGTTAGTATGGAAGCTAAAGGATGTCAATTATATTCCAGACCTAAGAAAGAATTTGATCTCAATTGGTCAGCTAGCAAATGAGGGATACACGACGAAATTCATTTGCGATGAATGGAAAGTTTCAAAGGGTGTGCTAACGATTGCGCGAGGTAAGAAAAGCGGAACACCTTTTCTAACTTCCAATGCCTCCATGTCTATTTCAATTGCTGCAAGAAATGATGACAGCGACATCTGGCACCAACGACTTGGTCACATGAGCAAGAAGGGACTCAAGGTCATGCACTTAAAGGAAAAATTGAGTGGTCTACAGTCAGTATAGATTGACATGTATGAGGATTGTATAGTCAGGAAACAGAAGAGGGTTAGTTTCTAGATAAACACACATGGCCCAAAAAAGAAGAGACTAGAACTGGTCCACTCAGAATGTGTTAGGAAACATCAATAGAATATCGAGAATCCTCAAGTGGAGGAACCAGTGGAGCAGATCATCGCACCACCATCTCCTACTCCAACTCCGGAGCATAGGAGATCTACTCAGTCTCATATACTAGACAAAAGATATATTGATTACTTACTTCTTACATATGGAGGAGAGCCCAAATGCTATGATGAAGCATGTTAGGTGACTGATACGAGCAAGTGGGAGCTTGCGATGAAGGATGAGATGAAGTCCCTCACCTCCAAAAAAACGTGGAAGTTGCCTAAAGGCCTTCACAACAAGTGGATGTACAGAATCGAAGAGGAGCATGACGGCTTCAGAAGGTACAAGCCTCAGTTGGTAGTCAAAGGCTTTCAGCAGAAGGAAGGGATTGACTACACCAGCATTTTTACTCCAATTGTGAAGATGACAGCCATTAGATTAGTCTGCAAGAATTGAGCAGACAGGAAGATGGTGACTACAGAAAAGCTGAAGTTGTGTTCAACTTCAGTTGGTCTTCATGTCTGAAGACATATGTTTTAAGCATATCATTTATTCGTGATATTGGTTGAGGAGGCGTCTCTGTCTCCAAGTGGGAGATTGTTAGAGCTGGAGCCAGAAGACAGCTGGAGACGCGTTGCAAGCTAGGAGCTGAGTCAGAAACGCAGTGGAATTTATCTCTCCATTAATCTCTTCATTATAACTTCCATTTGTATTGATTTTATTTAATTATGATTTAACTTCCAAGCCCTCTAAATAAAGGGCTGTGGAAGATGTAAAGCACAGTGCAAAGAGAGCACAGAGAAGCTCAGAGAGAGCAGAGAGGAAGAAAGGAAGAAGAGAGAGAGAGAGAATTGTAATATTTTTCGACGATAGTGAATACTTGGTGTGTGCTCTGTGGACATAGGTCGTTATTGACCGAACCATGTCAAATCTTTGGTGTCACTTTGATCTGGATGCTCACAGGTTCCTAATATGAAGTGCTACTAGAAATCTGCAAATATTATGAGCCAACTATAATTTTTAACTATATAAATTATGTTAAGAGGTTGTGAAGCCTATCAAAGGCATGGGCTAATTCTGCAAGTCCCAACTTTAAAGCTATATTGAATAGTAAGTTCTAACCATTTAGAATATGGGCAATGCATGTCATTGGAAAGATTTATGCATGCACCATCATCTAAAATGCATTCAATTATAATTGTCACAATCAACTATGTTTTTGAGTGGGTAGGAGCAATCATAATGAAGGAAGTTGATCACTAGTTGATCATCAAGGTTTTGAAGTAATATATATATAAGACTTTAAAAGTGGATCAGACCTTGATCTTCACTAGAGATCATGAAGTAAAAGAGTTTTCTAGAGAATATGATTTCAAGTGAGTTCATTTAACTATTATTATGCACAAGCTAATGGATAGATTGAATCAACTAACAGGACTCCCAAGGACAACTTGATGAAATTGAAAACTGAAAAAATCTTATAGTTTAGCATAAGCTCCTCTAAAAAGTATTGGGAGCCTAAAGAATAACTAGAAGATCAATCATGCACTAATTCAATCACTAGCTCATGCATCTTTGTTTCTTTGGACATTCAACAAGGATATGATACTTCCCATGAAAGCAATAGTTCAATCACTTTACCCTAGTTGGGTTGGCCCAAGTGGAAAGGGCAGCTTGTGACTTTGGCAACCCACGGTCACTAGTTTGATTCCCTCTTGGGAGGTTACCCCAGTGAATTACCAGGGGTGCGTCGATGGGCGGGCGGTGACAACTTTACCCCTCGGATATGGTGTCGCACTTCCTAGTCACAAAGTGGCGCAGTGGTGGCTGGAGTTCCCAGTCATTAAAAAATAGTTTAATCACTTTAGAATGGACTAGACAGAGAACATTATGATCATTTTATTTTAGCCAAACTAAAGGATCTTGGTGGAGTGAACCTCTTGATCTTGGATCATATCATCACCCAAGAAACACAAGTACAAAATGATTATAACAAGAAAGCCTAGCATGAATCTATTTAATTGTGTGGATTGGTATAGAAAATGATTTTTCCTATCAATAAGAAGGATCCTGCTTTGGAATATGTTTTCCTAACAAAGAGATACCTATGTTATTAGGTGATCACCATGACCAAACCATCGGTTGTATTTGTATGTGGCTCTTATACTTGGTGGGAATCACAAACAAAGGAAGGAAAACATGAGATAAATGTCTTCTTGTATTGGCAGCAGAAGACTCGAATAGATACCGAAAGCCAGAAAATCTCAGAGTTAAAGACTCATCGACGAGAAAATAGACTTGTCGACAAATGGGCTTCTTTGACTCATCAATGAATCACATGTTCTTGTCAACGAGTTCGCCTGGGCTGCGAGAAGAAATTCAAATTTTGAATTTGAATGTTGGGGTGGTTGGGGTAATTGGAGGGAAACTTCCGAAGGAATGTATATTTATTCTTATCTGAGGGTATTTTGAGATGAGGGAGAGATAGATCCTTGTGAAGTTTCTTGTGTATTCTCAAATTTCTTAGTGAAATTTTTGTGTCGATTGCTTCCGTGGATGTAGGCTTTGCCGAACCACGTACATCTTGTTGTTGTGCTTGTTATTTCATGTTTTTCTGGTTGAGTTTGATTTTCTTGTTGCGTTTTTATTCCGTTGTGCATCCTATATCCAAACCATTATTACAGAAAATTGGTATCAGATCGATTGTTGATATAGCTTCAGGATCATCTTCTGCAAGATCTGACTTCGTCAAATTTGATGGAACCGGGAACTTTGGTTTATGGGAGAGGAGAGTGAAGGATATACTTGTGCAACAAGGAATGGCTAAGGCTTTACTTGGCATTCAACCGGTTGGAATGGATGAGGCAACATGGAAAGAATTGGAAGCAAAGGTCGTTTCTACAATACGCTTGTGCTTGGCCGATGAAGTTCTCTATCATGTGATGGAGGAGGAATCTTCTGTGGCTGTGTGGCGGAAGTTAGAACTTCTGTATATGTCTAAATTTTTGTCGAATAAACTTTTTCTTAAGAAAAGGTTGTATTGGCTTAAGATGGTTGAGGGTTCGGATTTGAACCAACATATCTATCGCAACGTTCCCGGATGCGAACTTGGGACGACTGAAAATGAAATGAGGTGTGTGATTTTAAAAATGTGATTTTTGTGGAAAACAAAGTGTATGGAGTCACCACTAACATTTTGGGGTGTGGTTAGAACACTTGATTACTACCCCAATTAAAGGTAGAATCGGTATGCTCTACTAGAGTCGGGCCCGAGAGTTCGATTACGCGAGGGGAAGGTATTAGCCCCCCCTATGTACCTATTCTTGCGAACAGTACCTAATTAATCTAAAATTATCCCAAATAAATCTAATAAGCCTTCTTATTTTACCCTCTTTCAAAAGTGTGAAGAAATGTACAAAATGAATACTATATAAGTATTTCCTTAGAGCCAATACATACCGTACTTTGAAGAGCTCAATGCCTCCCATTGCAATCATTAGGATAGGAAAATCAAGAAAATAGTTTACGAAAATACACTCCTGGGATTTTTGAAATTTTTATAGAAACCTCTAAGTATGAAAAATAATAGTTCGGGAGGTTTGGGAATTTATTTGGGATAGAAAAGAGTGCTAAAATCGAGACCAAGAAATATTTTTAGATTTTTTTTCTGAATTTTCTATATTTTTACAATTTTCTAAGTATAAAATATTTTCCTAGCTTTAAAGTATGTTTTTGTGATTTTTTGTATTTTTTATTTTTTATGATTTTTAATATAAAAATTATTTTAAGATGAAAAGTAATGAAAACTAGCTTGGAAATATTTTTAGAATTTTCCTCAATTTTTCCTAATTTTTTTTGAAATTTTTCTATAATTTGTATGATTTTTATGGATTTTTGGGTGAATTTTAAATGAATTATTTACATATTCAAAATGAAAAAGGAGAAAATAGGTGCAAACCGGTTCAGGGGGGTGAATCGGTCAAACGTTGATCGGTCTTGGGAGAACTGGTTTAAGGTCTAGTCAAGACCATGGTGCCAGGTGGCGTCTTGCAAGTGGATGAAGGTCTGCGGCTTGGATCAGCTACGTGTCGTGATCCTGGTCGTCCTCTGAGCAACGAAAAAATCAACGGCTAGCAAGGAGTAGTTGAAACTAAGCGAGTGGGGAACAAGATTGCCACGTGTCAATGAGTGAACAAGGCAGACAGGAATAATGAAGGCTTCTGACAAAGGAGTGATCATCACTGTTGATGCTGTAGTGATCGTAAGGTTCCGATGAAGGACATTGAATGTGTGGCATTTTGTAGGCGCCAAGTGTCCTTGAGCGGAAGTTGTGGCTGCCTCTTGCGTTAACTGCAAGGGAGATAAGGCATCACATGTCGTGTGGCGTGTGGAGGGTCAGACCCTCATCATGACTCTTGACGAGGGGAGTGTGGATTGTTGATAGGAGCAGCAATCTGATGGTGATGATGATAGCGTATGCACGGGTTGCCACCGTGCCCAAAATTTAGATCATTGACGGGAGTTAGGCATTGGACGGTGCCGAATGGGCCATGTACGTTCCTTGATCAAATGGACCTGAATACGCCACGTGGCTGAATCGTGTGGTCCCGAAGTCAAAATACTTAAACCAAAAAATTGCCTTCTCCCTCATTTTTCTTCCTTCTTTTCGAACGCTCACTCCCTCTCTCTCCTTCCCTTTGTTCTTTCTGTGACACCGAAAACCCTAAGCTCCCATTTGTCTTCCTCGACCCTACTCCTGCTCTCTCAGTTCCTTCTCTTTTTCCACTCTTCCTTTCATTCTTTCTCTATGCCACCCTAAACATACAAAATCTGAGGGTTTGCTAAAACTTCCCCCTCGCCTATCTTTCTTTCAAGCTCTCTTTGCTCACTTTCTTCATCTCTCCGCAATCTATTTTCTTTTATGAAATACTCTCGAGCCCTTATTGAGATTCCTTCGATCTAATGCCCTGGTCTTGCCTCTAATCTCACCCTCACGAAAGCTCTTTTTCTCAGTTTCCTCTCGAAAAAGACCTTCTCAAGAACCCTAAAACTGCAACGTCCTTCGATTCTAAACCCTAGCCCACTCTTCGATCAGAATCCCTCACCCGAAGCACACCTCCCTCGGAAGCTTACAAAATCCCTAACTCCACTCAATGTTGATTCAAAAACCTTAAACCCCCTCTCTCCCGGATCTGAGATCAAACGCCTCTCTCTCTCTCTCTCTCTCTCTCTCTCTCTCTCTCTCTCTCTCTCTCTCTCTCTCTCTCTCTCTCTCTCTCTCTCTCTCTCTCTCTCTCTCTCTCTCTCTCTCTCTTTTAATGAGACCTTAACCATCCTTTATCTTGGCTTCTAGAATGACCGAAGCCCTTGCTTCGATGAGATGAGGTTCTAAACCCAGAAGGGGTGGTCAGTCTAGCTTCTAATGGTCATTATAAGATGAGTATTATCCCTCCCCCCTTTTAATTTCCTGCTTGTTCTTACTGTTATGATTAAGTGGTTGTGTTTGTGATCTATTGACAAATGCTTTTATTTGAGCATAGGGTTTTAGATTTGAAAGTTAGAATTCAGGTTTTTGGGTCAGGGGTGAAGACGAGTCAACTCGTCTTCACTGAGTGAGTGGCTATGGGTTGACCCACATGAGTCAACCCTGATGAGTTTGTGTGACTCAAGTACACCTAAGTGGCTCAGTGGGTTTTGAGTTTTTGTTCTTGTTTAAAAACCAAGCCCGGGTATGTGTTTTGAAATTTGGTTGGGTTGGAAATGTTTAAATGGGCTGTTTTAGTTGGTTTGTTTCTTTGTTTTCTCCCTTTTTTTTTTTTTTTTTTTTTTTTTTGAAAATGGGTCGAGGGTTTGAGGGTGGATTTAAAAATGGGCCTAGGTAACTCCTGAATTGGGCTTGGTCAGCTTTTAAAATGGGCTTGAGTTAAAACTCTGAAATGGGCTTGAGGTTAAAACATGGTCCAGGGTTTTTAAAAATAACTGGGCCTGGGTCATTGAAATTTGAAAAAGAAGATAGGCTTGGGGTTTTGCAATTAAGTCAGGTTCGAACCCGAGTATAGGTTCGGGTCGAGTGTTCAAGTATTTTTCAAAATGGGTTCAGGTTTAAAACCTAGGTCAGGGGCTTAGTTATGGGGATTTGGTTTTTTAAAACTTAGATGGGCTTGGAGTTTTAAAAGGTTAGTGGGTCGGGCCATTCTAAAATTGGGCTAGGATATGGTTGTTTTGAAGAAAGGGCTTTAGGTTTTATTTAAAATGGGCTTGAGTTACATTAAAAATAAAATGGGCCGGCTCGAGGTTAATTTAAAAAAACAAAATGGGCTTCTGGGTTAAGGGTTAAAAATGGGTTGAGAGTTAAAAGTGATGTTGGGTCTTGGGGTGAGTTCAAAAGTGGGCTGGGTTATTTTAAAAGGAGCTTGGGTTGTTTGGTTAAAATTGGATGGGCTGACTGACTCTTAAAACAGGGATTTGGGCCGGTTTAGTCTTAAAACAAAGTTGAGCTGGGTTGATTTTGAGGAATGAGCTTCAGGGTTGTGTTTTCAAAATGGGTATGGGTCAAGTTGGGTGTTCAGGTTCCAGCTCAGGCTCGAAAAGGGGGAAAAGGGGGTACCTACATTTATTCACACACAAACCTAGCTAACAATGAATTTAGAAATTGAGCAAGACAAAGGTGGGGGAGTTGCACCTCTTACCTCCTTTTCTTCTCTCCTCCTATCTTCTTTTCTCTTTTCTTTGGGTCATTTTGAAGGTCTGGTTGGGAGTCTGGTTGAGAGGATCTAGACTAGCTTTCTGCTCCTCTATTCCTCCACTCCTTTGCTCCTCTGTGTCTCTTTTTATGCTTCAATTCTTTGTAGAGTTTTTGCAGAGCTTCCTTCCCTCTCTCAACTCCCACAAAGTTGCTCCATTGCTCTCTAAATTTTTCTCAATCTCCATAGGGTTTCTGATGCTCTCTGATCCTCTCTCTAAATCTGTAGATTATTACTGTGCTCTTCTTTTTTTTGTCCATTTCAGTAGTATTTTGCTATGCTTTCTTTTGTGTTGAGCTATAGTGAGACAATTCCCTATTGAAAACAAAGATATAGTCCCAAGAGGAGGTGAATTGAATTTAAAATTTTATTTTAAATCTTTTTATGAATTCTTTACTTCTTTTTGATTTAGCAATCACACAACAAATTCTTAATTCTCTATTCAATCCACAACCATACAATCAACCAAACCAACCAAACAATTGGTTTACCAAGCACAAGTCAATGTATGCACTGCAGCACTGTCAAGATTAATTCAAAGATAGATTTTAATGCTTGCAAGGTTCAATACTTAAAGTAAAGATTAAGAATGTATGCTTACTGATAATAAGCTTTGTATTAATGGATTGGATTCAAGCCCTGTAGAAAATAAATTTGATATTTCTTTATGATAACCAATATAACATCCACACTCTTTCCAAAATCAGATTTCAAATAATCCTTTAATTAATAGGTTTTAGGATGTTAACCAATCAACGTAATCCCTTAAGGTTTCCGCAAAGTATTGATCAACCAACGTACTCCCTTTCAGTTTTCACAATCTCAAAAACAAATTAAACTTCAGCTTATTTAAAATCCAATCCTCGTAGTTTTTATGATTAAGAAATATAATTCATCCACACAGTTAATATATGCTGAAAATAAAGAGAGTAAGGGAAAAAGGAGACCAAGGTTTTTACGAGGTTCGGCTTATTCCCAGCCTACGTCCTCGCCTTAGGCAAACCACCTAAGGATTCCACTATACCAGTTCCTTTCCAGGCGGAACAAAACCGTTACACACTCCTTCAATAGGCTAAAGCATTCTCTCTTCGAGTGATACCTCACACTCGATTACTTCTTCAATACGCTAGAGCTGCACCTCTCCAAGTGATACCCCACACTTGGCCAACGATCCAACAACCTGGAATTGTCAAAGAAACAAGAAACAAGAGTTGCGTACAATAATATTTTCACACAAAGCAGATTAGTACAATTTCTATCACTATGCACTTCAATATTCAAATATCAATATGAAATAGAATTGAAGCTCAAGTATACAATTCACCAATTCCTTCTCTAGATGAATATCAGCAGTAGGAACTGAGAATAGGATGGATCAACAACTCAGAAATTCAGCAAATCGGATTTTGCAATGAGTGAGTAAGAGAGAACTTTGTTTGCAAGATTGCTTATAGCAGATTTTTCAATTCTTGGTTAGCTTTGATTTTTAAAACCATGTATTTATAAGCTTAGGAGAGTGATTTCGTGATACCCAAGTTTACTTGGAGTATTTCCCAAGTTTTCATTAATTTTGGGACACAAGCAACCATAATTTGAAATTTAAAACATTTAAAAAAATTTACCATTAACACTGTTCAGACGTCTGAGGTATCGAGTTTAGTCGTTTGAGGTTCTTTAATGCTTTGAAAAATTTGAAGTGGGCGCAGGGTCAGACGTCTGAAGCATAGGTTCAGACTTCTAAAGTTCCTGTTCAGACAACTGAACTGACCGTTCAGACGTCTGAAGGTGTTCTTTCTGTTCTATGTTTCATCCGATAAATCTTCAGTCTTCTGAATTAAATCTTCAAACTTCTGAAGAAATTCTTCAGTCATCTGAGGATTCTTCTCAATTATCTGGGCAGACCACTTTCAGTTTTTTCAGCTTTGTTTTCAAAAGTCATTATTGCTCTCTTGCTTTGCTTCTTTATAAAACATTTTTTGGGTTTTGAAATAAGGTCTCTAAGCCCATAATTAACCCTAGAAGAGCTTCAAAAATATTTCAAAAGATATTCAAACATGAAGTACTTACAACATGGTCCTAAAGCTTCAAACTCTTTTCTTCAAGCATTCCATGGTATTTCTCTTTAAGATCTTGTTAACTTGAATTCTTAGTCAACTTTAAGTGTCCTCATATTCTGCTCATATTGAAGTTGTTTTGAGCTCTTTTTTGAATTTTTCTTCATGTGAATAAAACTTTGTGATTCTTTAAGCTTTCCATTCTTTTCCTTTTGAACTTTGTCTTATACTCAATCCTAAAACATCACCACTCAACCAACTCATATTAGATTATCTTTTATTTGTTATCATCAAAATAAGATTGAAAAACCATGTAAGGCCAACAATCTCCCCCTTTTTTATGATGACAAATAAGGAACAAAGATGAGGGTCCTTTAGAAAAGGCTCTCCCTTACAATAAGCTTTCTTTTAACAATTTTGAAAAGTAATGATATCAAGTATATAAAGGAAAATTCAAAGTGGCAAATGAATTCAAAGTAGCACATGAACACTAAACAAGAATACACTTTCCAATAAAGCATATGTTGTGTTCTTCCACTTTTTTTAATGGTCATTCATATTTCATTCATATTTGTACTTTATATTGTATATGAGGTTTGTAGATTCATAAGCAAGCATCTCATATTTTTTTTCATTGTTCATTCATATGTTACAATTCATCTCATATTTGCTATCATTCATAATTGATCATCTTTGCTAATCATTTCTCCCCCTTTGTCATTATTCAAAAAGAAACGAGGTATAGGAAACAAGAAGTTATCATTTCAACAAAGAGTTGTTACAAGCATACAAAGATCAGCAACATACAAAACAAAGAGTTTGAATACATTCAAAAAGATTCAAAATCAGTTTCTTAATACATCAAGAACACTGAATACAACATAAAATCATCTAACTATCTGCTCCATCATTTGTTTCATCTTGCTCTTCTTCTTCAGAACCTTCCTCTTCTTCCTCATTATCACTTCCTTCCTCAGAATTATCATTATCGTTGTGAGGAGCTGAGCTGGTGTCCATGGGATCACCACCTCAGGAGGAACTAGCATGAAATTTCTCAATCCTGATAAGGCACTGGTCGAGTGAGGATACTTTCCCCTGAATGCTTTGGAGTCTGGACCTCACCTCATTACAAAAGGATGAGAAATCATCTTGAAAAGTTAGAAACCATGAGGATGCGTCTAGATACGGACCCTGATCATGTGCACGAGGAGGAGGAGGAGGAGGAGGAGGAGGAGCTGCCACTGGTATACGTTGAGGCTTGACTACTTTTAGGTACCAACCGTCATCACCCTTATCATATCCCATTTGTTTTAAAGTGGCGGTATTAAAAAGGGCGTAATAGGTGCACTTGATGAATAATTCATTAGGAGTGGAGAGATTTAGCTAAGCAAAGATGAGATTTAGAATACCTCCGTAGGGAAGAATGACCCTAACTGCTTCTAATTTGGCCCACATCAATTTTATAATTAAACTAGCCAAATCTAACTTCTTGCCTTTAAGCAAGCACCAAAGAACGAAGCACTCAATATAGGACAAGTGATCAAACGAACCTGATTTTGGTATGATGTTATAAGAAATGAGTTTATGGAGGATTTGGGCTTTGAGAGTAAGTTGTTTGTACAATGGAGGATGCCCAAAATATACTGCCTCATTTTCCATAACCAAGGGTAGAAAGGCTTCTGGGGTAAAATCCTATTCTAGAATCCAATATTAGGAAAGAGTTGGACATTCAAATTCTCTTGGAGTGATGTTTAAAATAGGAGCCAAAATTTCATGATTTAAAGTTATTTTCTTTCCCCGAACCTCGGTGGATAAAACATTGTTCTCAAAAACCACGTTGGAGTAGAAAATTTTTACGAGGTTTGGAAACATCCCTTTTGCTTGGTAGGATACGAAATTAAACCATCCTATTTCTCTAAACAAAGGAAGGATTTCGGGAAATTCTTCATCAAAAAATGAAGTATCTAGGACCTTACCAAGTATGGGATCAGTGGAGCGGAGGGAAGCTTGATATCTAAGTTTTGCTTTAGGTGCAACAAGCCACCTTTCAACATTTTCCCCATCCCTTCCTGAAGAAGATCCACGGTTTGTCGTAGTTTTCATGTGAGGCATGGTGAGAATTTGAAAATACACGAAGGGGGGCAGATTCAGGAACCCTAGAATATGTAGGGATGATTTGGAAGTGTGATTGGAACCTTGGATTCAAGCGTTTTTAGGTGAGAATGGAGGGAGACAGAAAGAGGAGTCTTCGGAAGAATGAAAGAATAGGGTTCAAAAGGCTGAAGTTAGGATTTCGAAGGTTTTAAATATTTATACCCCACGACTTCAGAAGACTGAAGCCAAGGTTCAGTCGTCTGAAGAATTTCATAATAGGAAACTGAACAGGCAATAGCACTTCAAAAGACTGAAATCTTGGTTCTGTCGTCTAAACCTCTAGAGCTACAGTGTTCAGTCATCTAAGCTTCCAAGCTCAGTCATCTAAAGACTAAAGATTTTCAAAGTTCCTTCTTTTCTTATTCTGAATGTTTCTTAAACCACTTCTCTGAGATTTTCCATTTCAACTAGTTTAATATCTTTGATTTGGATTAAGTAGCTTTCTTAATATGTAAGGGGAATAACTAAACCAAATATCTTTGGATCCTTGTTTTATGAATTAATCTTTCATTTTGATACTCATACTTTCTTGGGTCCGGATGGTTTAGAAGAAATTGTTTCCTTAACTCTCTAAACTTGTTTAAATTTCACATCTTTCCTCTTTAATGGACATTCAAACTTTATATGTCCCTTCTTTTTACATAGATAGCATGTGGTGTGAATGTAAGCATTTGAAGACGTGCTAGCATAATTTTTAGATACTTTTGTAAAGTATCCCATGTAAAGATTATTTTTCCTTTTATTTTCAATTCCATTGAATCTTATGCCTTCTTTATTTAAGGACATTCTTTGTGCACCTATCATTCTATCAAAGTTTTCTTTTCCTCTTTTGAAATTATAGATTATTTTAGCTTGATCTTCAATTTTTCCTTTAAGATCACTAATTTCTGAATTTTTTATATTTTTCCCCTTTTCTTGGTTTTGAGACATCTTAGTAATTTTATTCTCTAATTCAGAAATATATAAGATAGTAATTTTATTCTCTAATTCAGAAATATATAAGTCTTTCTCATTTTTCATAGAGTATTGGGATCTAAGTCTTCTAATTCCTTCATCAACTTTTCATTCTTACTTTCTAATCTCTTGATTTTCAAATTTTTTATTTTTCAGTAAAATTTTTAGATTCTAACTCTTTTATCACAGCTTCATTCTTATTTTCTATTTTTTTGATTTTTAAATCTTTTCCTCTTTCAGCAAGTTTAAGGGATTCCAAATCCTTTATACCTTCATTCTTATTTTTCAATGAAGTATATTGTTTAGTTACTTTGACTAGGATCTTATGAACTTTGAATAATTCATTTTGTAAATATTCATTAGATGGCATACACTCATCATTGGATTCTTTTGCTGAATCATCACAAGAACTATTTAAGGATTTGGATGGGGAGCTTTTCTCATCATTCCATGCCATATAGCAAGCAACCTCTTTATCACTTGATTGATTATCGGAACTAATTGTACTCATATTGTCTCAAGTAGTGGCTTTCATTGTCTTTTTCTTTTTCTTTTTAGAATCTTTCTTAAGTTTTGGACAATTCGATTTTAGGTGTCCAACTTTCTTGCAATTGTAGCATGTAGGTAGTTCTTTCTTTTTCTTTCTTCTTAGTTTCTTCCTCATCTGAACTTGAGTTTTGGATTTTTTTTCTTTTGAATTTATTTTTCCTTCTTAGTATTCTTGCAACTTTCTTGGATATGAAGGCTGGTTAATCTTCATCCATTTCATCTTCATCTTCATCACTAGAGTTTTTGTTTGAAATTTTAAAAGCAATTGATTCTTGGGTTTTAGATTTTCCACTTCTTTCATTCATAGACATTTCATATGGAAGAAGGGATCCTATGAGTTCATCTAGGGATGTATTTTTGAGATTTCTTCCTTCCGTAATTGCTGTAGCTTTAGGTTCCCATATTAGAGAAAGTCCTCTAGGTATTTCCCGGATCATCTCATAGGTTGAATTTTCTTAAAGCATTGAGGGAGATTATAATATGTGTGAACCTTGTATACATATTTGTTATAGTTTCATCCGGGTTCATCCTAAAGGCTTCATATTCACTAGTGAGCATATTGATCCTATTATCTCTTACATCAATAGTGCCTTCATAAGTTACTTCTAATTTATCCCATATTTCTTTGGATGATTTACATGCCCTGACCCTATTAAACTCATTTATATTAAGAGCACAATATAATGCATTCATGGCACTAGAGTTTACTTGCAACATCTTATGGTTATTGTCGGTCATGTCTTTTTCTTCTTTGGGAATTTCCTTGCCATCTACGGTTTTAGTAAGAATTAAGTCACCATGTGTGACAACCTTCCAAGCCTTCCAATCCATTGTTTGAAGATAAATTCTCATCCTTTGTTTCCAAAATGTGTAATTTAAACCACAAAATATGCGAGGCCTAGTAAAGGTTTGACCCTCTCCAAAGGGAGCTACTCTTATTTCTGTCATCTAGATCTTTATGTAGCTACTAGTTAGGATTCGCTACAACCCCGCTCTGATACCAACTGAAAACTAAGGTGTAGTCCCAAAAGGGGGGTCAATTAGGTTAAAAATTTTCTTTTAAATCTTTTTATGAATTATTGACTTCTTGTTGATTTAGCAATCACACAACAAAACCTTAATTCTTTGTTCAATCCACAACCATACAATCAACCAAACCAACCAATCAACCAAACAATTGATTTACCTAGCACATGTCAATGTATGCACTGCAGCACTATCAAAATTAATTCAAAGATAGATTTTAATGCTTGCAAGGTTCAATATTTAATGTAAAAATTAAGAATGTATGCTTGCTGATAATAAGCCCTGTATTAATGGATTTGATTCAAGCCCTGCAAAGAATGAATTTGATCTTTCTTTATGATAACCAATATAACATCCACACTCTTTCCAAAATTAGATTTCAAATAGTCCTTCAGTTAATAGTTTTTGGGGTGTTAACCAATCAACGTAGTCCCTTAAGGTTTCCACAAATTATTGATCAACCAAAGTACTCCCTCTCGGTTTTCACAATCCTAAAAAAAAATTAAACTTCAGCTTATTTAAAATCCACTCCACGTAGTTTTTATGATTAAGAAATATAAATCATCCACGTAGTTAATCTATGTTGAAAATAAAGAGACTAAGGGAAAAAAGAATGAGACCAAGGTTTTTGCAAGGTTCTTCTTATCCTCAGCCTACGTCCTCGCCTTAAACAAACCACCTAAGGATTCCACTATACCAATTCCTTTCCAGGTGGAACAAAACCGTTACACACTCCTTCAAAAAGTTAGAGCACCACCTCTCCGAGTGATACCCCACACTTGGTTACTCCTTCAATACGCTAGAGCTGCACCTCTCCAAGTAATGCCCCACACTTGGCCAACAATCCAACAACCTGGATTCGTCAAAGGAACAAGAAACAAGAGCTGCGTACAATAATGCTTTCACACAAAGCAGATTAGTACAATTTCAATCACTATACACTTCAATATTCAAATATCAATATGAAATATAATTGAAGCTCAAGTATAGAATTCACCAATTCCTTCTCTATATGAATATCAACAGTAGGAGCTAAGAGTAGGATGGATCAGCAACTCAGAAATTTAGCAAATCGAATTTTGCAATGAGTGAGCAAAAGAGAACTTTGTTTACAGGATTGCTTACAGCAGATTTTTCAATTCTTGGTGAGCTTTGATTTGTAAAACCATGTATTTATAAGCTTAAGAAAGTGATTTCGTGATTCCCAACTTTACTTGGAGTATTTCCAAATTTTTCATTAATTTTGGGGCTCAAGCAACCTTAATTTGAAATTTAAAATAATTAAATTTTTTTATTGTTAACGGTGTTCAGACGTCTGAGGTATCTAGTTCAGTTGTCTGAGGTTCTTTAATGCTTTGAAAAATTTGAACTAGACACAGGGTCAGACGTCTAAAGCGTAGGTTCAGACTTCTGAAGTTCCTGTTCAGATGACTGAACTGACCGTTCAAACGTTTGAAAGTGTTCTGCCTGTTCTGTGTTTCATCTGATAAATCTTCAATCTTCTGAATTAAATTTTCAGACTTCTGAAGAAATTCTTCAGTCGTCTGCAGATTCTCCTCAGTTGTCTAGGTAGACCATTTTCAGTTTTTTCAGCTTTGTTTTCAAAAGTCATTTTTGCTCTCTCGCTTTGCTTCTTCATAAAATATTTTTCGGGTTTTTAAATAAGGTCTCTAAGTCTATAATTAACCCTATAAGAGTTTCAAAAATATTTTAAAAGATATTCAAACATGAAGTACTTACAATATGGTCCTAAAGCTTAAAACTCTTTTCTTCAAGCCTTCCATGGTATTTCTCTTTAAGGGCTTTTTGACTTGAATTCTGAGTCAGCTTTAAGTGTCCTCATATTGTGCTCATATTGAAGTTGTTTTGACCTCTCTTTTTGAATCTTTTCTTTATGTGAATAAGACTTTGTGATTCTTTGAGCTTTCCATTCTTTTCCTTTTGAACTTTGTCTTATACTTAATCCTGAAACATCACCACTCAAGCAACTCATATTAGATTATCCTTTATTTTTTATCATCAAAATAAGATTGAAAAACCATGTAAAGCCAACACCTATTTATAGGGAACAGGGGTGAGTTCAATTGGCGCCAAAAATACACCCCACTAACCGATTTCCCCAACTTATTCCCTGCACTAGCAGGGAATATTTTATTCCCATGTGATTTTATTTTATTTTCTTTTATTTTTTTTCTTTTCTTTTGCTAACTACCTGTTTTTGTTGCTCTTTTTGTGCACAGGTGAACCAGGAGTTCCAGATAGCATGCTGGGATAGGAGAACCTGGAATTTCCCCTTTTCACTTTCTCTTTGGTTTTTTTTTTTATTTTGCATGCCAATGTATCCCCAACCCCTTTATACTGCAACTTCAATTTGTAACATTCTCACTCCCCTGTATTTTACTTTTCTGTATAATTATTTGTGTTTTCTGTATTTTCTGTATACCTGCGTGCATCACTCTCGCACGTGCTCCCCTTTCCTCTACGTAATGAAATGTGACTTTTGCACGTGCTCCCCTTAAAATATATCCTCATGTTTGACCTTTTTCAATTTTGTCATGGAGCAAAATTTGGGTCGACCAAATTGACCCCATGAAGCAGTCAGTTAACAAAATGTCACTTTAAGACCTCCCTAGTTATAAAATTAACATTCACTCTGACAATTAAAAGGTTAAACTCAAAACTCTTAACAAACTAAGATTTTAACTTAAGATTTTGAAGGACTCAAGTTAATAATTTTTAGACTCAAAAATTGGAAGATTTAATTCTAGAAAATGGACTAAATTTTGACAACCACAAAATTCAATACAAAAGTTCAAAGAAACTATTTTCCAGACTGACAATAAGGACTCAAATTTTTGGATTTTCAAACTTCATAACACCTAGCCTAAAAAGGTAGTTATTGGGTCATCAACAGAAAATTAAAAGGGACTCCACATAGAAAGACGATTTTGAAATGAAACAATACTCTAAGAAAAACTAATTTTGAAATTAAGTAACAGTTAAGGAACCCTAGTCTAACAGGGACCAATTATTGACTCTAATTTGGGTTTTTGAGATTCAAACCATAATGCCCGGCCCAAAAGAAATGGGTTTTAAAATTACGGGGTCTTGACGATTAATTCTAAGGTTAGACGGACTCTCACTAGGATGGAAGACCCACTGATAACTCATGATGGACTCACAAAAACTGAAAAACTAGGTTGTCATCAAATCTGGACATTATAGGGACTTCGGGTTTTAATTTTAAAATCCAGGATCACGCAAGACTCAAAGTCAAACTGTGTTAATACCGGGTCATCTTAAGCAAGCCTGGTTAAAATTGGGGTGTCGATAGCTGCCCCTCTTTGTAGGCTTCGTTGCTTCGATGTAACAGGAGGAACTCTCCAACATTATTTGAAGTAACAAGACTGCAAAGATAAAAGACACCTATTTTGACTAGGTCACTCGACTTGCTCAACATTTTTTAGCTTAAACAAGGATAGGAAAAGGTTAAATGGGGATTTTGCACTATTCTCTGGGGATTTTTTATTTTTTTGGAACAGGCCTATTTTGCTAGGAATAATGATTCATGTGAATTCCATGGTGTACTGGACTTGTACTGGATTTGAGAATTCGAATACTATAGCAATTGGGGATGACACGTACTGGGCATGGGAACCCGAGTACCACGGTAAATGAGATAACTCATACCAGACATGGGGACCCAAGTACCATAACAAATAGGGAACTTGTACTAGGCATGGTGACCCGAATACCATAGTAAATTAAGAAACTTGTACTGGGCATGGTGACCCGAGTACCATAGAAAATTAGGGAACTCATACCAAGCTTGGTGACCCAAGTACCATAGTAAATAGGGAACTCGTACTAGGGGTGGGGACCCAAGTACCATACCAAATGAGGAGACTTGTACTGGGCATGGGTACCCAAGTACCATAGCAAATTGGGAACTTGTACTAGACATAGGGACCCGAGTACCATAGCAAATTGGGAAACTTGTACTGGGCATGGTGACTTGAGTACCATAGTAAATTGGGAAACTTGTAGTGGGCATGGTGACTCGAGTACCATAGAAAATTGGGGAACTCGTAGCGAGCATGATGACCCAAGTACCATAGTAAATAGGGAACTCATACTGGGCATGGGGACCCAAATGCCATAGAAAATTGGAAAACTCATACCGGGCATGGGGACTCGAGTACCATAGCAAATGAAGAGACTTGTACTAGGCATGGGGACCCGAGTACCATAGCAAATTGGGAACTCGTACTGGGCATGGGGACTCGAGTACCATAGCAAATTGGGAAACTTGTACTGGGCATAGTGACCCAAGTACCATAGTAAATTGGGAAACTTATACTAGGCATGGTGACCCAAGAACCATAGCAAATTGGGGAACTCGTACGAGGCATGGTGACCCAAATACCATAGCAAATGAGGAAACTCGTATCGGGCATTGGGACCTGAATACCATAGTAAATTGAGAAACTCGTATTGGGCATGGTGACCCGAGTACCATACCAAATGAGGAAACTTGTACCGGGTATGGTGACCCAAATACCATAGTAAATGAGGAAACTCATACCGGGCATGTTGACCCAAATACCATAGCAAATGAGGAAGCTTGTACGGGGCATAGGGACCTGTGTACCATAGTAAATTGGGAAACTCGAACCGGGCATAGGGACTCAAATACCATAGAAAATTGGGAAACTCATACCGAGCGTGGGGACCTGAGTACCATAGCAAATTGGGAAACTCATATCGAGTATAGGGACCCAAGTACCATAGCAAATTGGGAAACTCGTACCTAAACATCACATGAAAAGTCTCCTATATCTTAGAAATTACACTTATGTGAACCGGGGTGACTTCAAATGAAAATAAGGACTTAAATGCACACTTTAAGTGTGTTCGGTCGACCAAATCTGAAGAAGACTCGGTCGACCAAACATACCAGGGTCAATAGGTTGACTATTCGGTCAACCATTTTAAAATGAACTTGAACTGTATGATTGACAGAACTGGCACGTGGATGATTCCTAACACTCTGGTCGACTGAACCCTTTGTTAAAATCTGACCTGGTTGACCAAACATCAGAATATGGTCAACTGAACCTGCCTTGGTTGACCGAACCTCAGAGGGTCCAAAATCGCCTAAATATGGTCGACCAAAATCTCAGTTCAAAAATGTCACAGTCGGCCAAAATTGTCAATATAGTTGACCGAACTTTAATATGGTCGACCGAAACTCTCACGTTGGAATTTTTAAAAAGTGCTAAAACGTCATTAACTTTTAATTAAACTTTTTTAAAATACCGAGTGTGTCCCCAACAGTCATAATTTTCAAAAAATCTATAAATACCCCTTTATTACTTTATATTAGCAACTTTGATTAGCCTAAATTTTCTCTCACACCCCTTGTTAATCAAAGCTCCCCCAAATCATTTTTATTGTCAAAATCATTTTTTTGGGGCAAAATCTTTTATACAAATCTCTTCAACTCTCTTTCATGCATTTATTTCAAAATCATTTTTTAGGAGAGTATTTTATTTAGGGCATTTTATTTGCACATACTCTCACTAGGCACTTAATCTTTGAAAAACATTTTTGAGAGTATTGTTTAGGTTTTCTCCCGGTTATTTCTTTGATAAATATTTTTGGGGAAAAAATTATTTACAGCACAAACATTTTCTTGAGCTTAAATTCCTAGATTCTCCAAATATTCTTTATTTTCAAAAATATTTATAGGAGAACAATAATACTAATTTTTCATATACATTTTATTTGTGCAAAATTATTTGATAGCACCCTTACTTTACTGAGCATATTTCATATCATATTAGAGTGTCCATTTTATAAGCTTAAACGTGTACATCTTTACTTGTATTTTCAAAAGCATTATTATGTACAAAAATGTTTTATTGTAATTAATTGAACTGGGGAGTCTCAGCCCCGTAAATGAGACAAGTTGGGCTCAGCCTTGTAATTGAGTTGGGATTTTCCTTACCCTATAAGGAGAGGATGTAAACAACTTCTACTCTGCCCGTTTAAGTGAACAAGGATAGTGTAATCCTTAGGGGGTATACCCAAGGCGGGGATGTAGGCTAGTTTGGCCGAACCTCGATAACAAATATCGCGTCTCTCTCTCTCCTTATCTCATTTAATTTATGTGCTTTAAATTCAACATTTGTATGCTCGTTCATTCATGGTTTTAACTAATTGCATGCACACATTTATTTTAATTGAGATACATATGTATGTCTACACATATTGCTTATTCAGTTTTACATACACGACCATAGTTAAAATGAGATATGATATATGGTCAATCAACGCAAATGCTTAATTTAGTCAAAATGTTTTTAAAACCCAATTCACTCCCCCCCCCCTTCTCTTGGGATCACACCAATTCCAATATGCTGCTTTTTTCAGAATTTTCTTTCGGAGTCTTTAGTGGTTGAACCTTGTGATCTCTCTGAGTTAATTCAAAAGAAGATTTTAGAAGTTGATAATAATTTTCTCTGCACCGAACTGACGAAGTAGAAGTTAAAAGAGTGGTGTTCTCTATTCCCAAAGAAAGCAGTCCGGGACTAGATGAATTTGGCTCTAAATTTTATATATCTTGCTGGGACATTGTGATGCCCCGATTTTCATACAATTTTTTCCATCAATATTAACTTATAATCACCTATCAGCCACATCATCACCTCTGATACCACACAAACATAACCCGGCCCGAAAAGGGTAACGGGTACACAGTCATTTTCATATTCACAAACCTAACAGTGGAAGCCAATGTATACATAACACAGTAACTACACGTACCAGAGTATTAATTCATCTATAAATACATGACTAACACATCACCAAAAAGAAACACAAAATGCTCTAGGGGAATCCTCCATCACTCACCCTGTTTATGCAGGGTATCAGCTTTCCTCTATCTCGGAGCTCTATCACCTGGTCTATCTTGATTTCTTGAAATATTTATATGATTGGGTGAGACACGTCTCAATAAGACAAAATAAATTATCTACAATGTGTGGAAGTATGCGTTTCATTATATCATAACATATATTCATTTCAGTGATAATATCTTCTGAGAAAAATATATCAACTCCATATTCATAATCATATAAATATAAAACACAAACTTTCATAACTTTTAATTCCATTTCCAAATTCATTCACATGCAACCCATGTTTACTAGCGAAGTTCCCGATAATAAGGAAGAATACCCGCCCATACAAGTAGCTTCCCTCTGCCCTAATATCGTTTGTATCCTTGCCCAAATAACTCGAGTTCAGTTACAACTGATACTTATTAGGGCACTTACATTACTCAGTAAGCCCTCCAGCGAAGTGTTTTACTTCGCTTTAATTATTTATATTATTAACTCACACTATTTCATTTCTCATTTCCATTCTCATTTCCATTTTATTTCCATTTCCATTTCAATTCCATCTCATTTCCATTTCACATCTGTCTCATGAGTGTCCTCGGTAACCAATACATCCGCGTCTGTACTCATGGCTGCCTTGAGGATATTTTCTATGCCATGCTTCACCCAATGGTCGAGGTCACTCTCCATACTCTACGCCATGCTTCCCCCCATGGTCTAGGTTGTGCGGCCCAAAGGTTAGACCTAGCCACGGTTGGCCTACCCAGTTAAATCAAAACAAACATATCATATACTCGTCTATAGTACGAATGGCCTGCCACATAAACTGATCTGGACTTAGGGGGCAAAACAACCCTTCACACTGGCTCATTCGAGCTTTCATGCCACACGCTCCACGAGTCCGTGTGGTTGCACTAACACCACTAGCAACGGTACCGTGCTCAATTCAATAACACAACCATCCATCAAGATTTCATTTCACATTTCGATATTTCACAATTGCAGTATTTCACAATGCATTTTTTCACATTTCCAATATTCTCATTTCACATTCATATTACAATATTCAAGTTGCAATATTCACATTCTCATATTCACATTTCAATATCCATATTGCAGTATTCACATTTCAATCGATTAGAGGCTTGGGGCAAGGGGATCCACTTTCTTCTTATTAATTCATCATAATGGAGGAGGTTTTGACAAGGTTGCTTAGGATAAACTATGAGATAGGTCGTATTGGACAATTTAATCATCAGATTGGGGCCCCTTTGATTTCCCATTTGCTTTATGCTGTTCTTATTTTTGCAAATGGTGAGGGGAGGCCTATTAGAAATTTGTTTTACACTTTAAAGATATATGAGAAGTGGTCGGGTCAAAAAATCAATAAGATAAAGTTAGCGTTATTCATTTCAAAATACATTACTCCTGCTCGAAAACGTGGTTTATTAAGAATCACGGGTTTCATGGAAGGTAAATTTCCAATTATGTATTTGAGTGTGACTTTGGTTTCTAGAAAATTTTCTTTCAGGATCTTGGAGCCTCTTGTGGAGAAGATAAGGAAGAAAATTGTAAGGTGAAAATTTAAGTTGCTTTCGCAAAGTGAAAGATTGATTTTATTAAGACATGTGTTGTCTAGCATGCCTATACATTTGATGTCGGTTATTAATATTTCACAAGTCACATTTTCTTACATCAACTCTCTTCTTACTAATTTTGTTATAGGGAGAGGTGTAAGGTAAAAGGAAGATTTATTGGCGCTCTTGGGGAAAAATTTGTAAACCTACCTCGGAATGGAGTATGGGCTTGAGAGATCTTAAAGAAATCCAAAAATCTCTTCTCATAAAATTTGCCTTCAGATTGTTCACTTCTAACAATCTATAGTCGGGTTTTTTCAGGACTAAATATTGCAGAAATGATCATTTATTAATAAGGAATGGGAGACCAAATGACTCTCGGTTCTGGAGATCAATGATGGCCATCATTCCGAAAGTTATAGATAATGTTAAAATTTTGGTGAGAGGTGAGGTTCGATAGGTAGCTTACACCAAGCCTATTAGCTGTGCGCATTAAGGATATTTCGAAAAAGAAGCTGTGTATTAAGGATTGTTGGCTGAATAAAAACTGAAACTCTGATTTATTATTAGAATTGGTTGGGACCAACAAAACAATGGAAATCTTGCATAATGTGCCAACTAGTAGAAGTGGTTAGGATATTTTCATCTGGAAGCCTGCCTCTGATGGTAATTTCTTTACAAAAATGGCATAGGAAGTAGTGAGGAGAAGAAGTGAAAATTTTAAGTGGAATGTATGGTTTTGGCATCTTTATTGCCTAGAAGAATCTCAATGTGTTTATGGAAAGCCTGATTTAGATGTTTGGCAGTAGAAGATAGAATTCAGAACAAAAGAATATCGATGGCTTCGGCATGTGATTATTGCGTGCAGAGAAATCAGGAAAACACTGATCACATTTTTGCTTTGGGTGAGGTGGCTTCAGAGGTTTGGCATCGGGCTAGTGTGGCGTTGGGGATTCCTTTCCAATGGTTCCTTCCCTAGAAAAACAGAATTGCAAATTGGTTCTACGATACTGGAAAATCATTTATTAAAGGTATTTTAATCAGACTGATTCTGTGTTTGATTATGTGGTACCTCTGGAATCAAAGATGCAAAACGAGAATGGAAATTGTTTATCAAAGTACGGATCAACTATGGAGAAATGTTCAATACTAGGTTAGTTCTTTAGCTAAGAGTTCTAATTCTTTTCGAAAATTGAAGATATCGGACATTACGATTTTGAAGAAGTTTCAAATTTAGCATTAGGGAGTTTGCGTCAGGCCTGGAAAAATTATCTAGTGGGTTAAACCCCCAGTAGGGTGGATAAAACTTAATTGTGATAGGAGCTGTAGGTACAATTCGAGTACTTCAAGAGGTGGAGGAATTATTTGGGATTGTCATGGCATGGTGAAAGCGGTTTTTTCAAAGCTATTTTGACAATGGTACGAACAATAGTGCGGAATTAAAAGCAATTCTGGAAGGAATTCATTTATGCAAACGACTTCATTATTTTAATGTGATTATTGAAAGTAACTCGCAAATTATTATTGATTGGTTACGGAAAGGTAGATGTACCTTGTGGTATCTTTGGGATATTTGGGAGGACCTCGTGACGAAACTAGAAGGAGTCAACTTCATGGTGATCCATCAATATAGGGAAGGCAATAGTATGGCTGATTTTCTCGCTAAAGAAGAAGAAATGGGAAACAATGTCATTTACAAAAAACAACATCTTTTACTACGTTCTCTGAAAGATATCATTCGAATAGATAAGTTGAGTCTCACTTCCTTTCGTCATTAGTTCAACCTCTCGATTTTTGTTTGGTGGGTTTAGATTTGTTTAAATTTTTTTTTTCTAGGCCTGTTTATTATTTAACATTGTTTGGATTTGTTTGTTAATTCCTCCCCCCCCCCCGCCCCCTCCTGTTTAGATTTGTTTGTTATTTGGCATTTTCTCTAGGCCTATTTAGATTTATTTGTTATTTAGCATTGTTTAGCTAGTGGCTACATATTTACTTCATATGCACTTTGAGTAACATTAAAACAATCATAAGTCAATTGGGGAGCTACCACATGTTAGCATATATGAACACATTTATAAAGTGAAATTATTAAAGAGAAACTTCTAATGGTCATTTTGAATCAAATCTGAAGTGTGAAAAAGAGATGCAATAGTCAATGACTTGTGTAAGAAAGGAAGGCCTAGCTAATTAAGGAATAAGATGAATCCTTAATTTGAGGAGCTCACTGTATATGTTGAGAGTCGAGACAACTTGTTTTGAGATGCTTGCAAGGATGTACTAGATAACACATTCAAAAGCTAGACCACTAAAATGGGCCAAGGAAACTATTAAAAACAGCCATAGTAATTGTAACTAAATAAGAAAAAATCGAAATAAAAATTGAAGTTCAGGTGGTAAATATACTTCCAACCAGCAGAAAAATTAAAAAATTAAAGTAGGGGAAACAACAAAATAAAATTAAATCGAATGATAGGAAGAAGAATTAAATTTCAAAATCAAAATGGGATTACAAATGATCTAATTCGTGAAAAAAAAAAAAACAGATATTCCCTCTGGCATACAAATTAATTAGTTATCGCTTTGGAAAAATTGCTCACCAAAAAACCAAAAAAAAAAAAGAGAACCAATAAATTTACTGGAAGGGGGGGAGGAATTAATTTATGGAAATGGTGGCAGGCAGTTGATAGAAGCCGAAAGTATAGAATCGAGCAGGGGATTCTGAAAGCATGCCTATCAAGATTTGGGGAGAGAGGGAGAGAATTAAACAAGAAGTTCATAGATAATAACTATAAATATAATAATTATTGGAAGTGGAGTAGCATATAGGGCCTGCAAAAATGGGAAGTGCAACCTATATCTGATACGACTCCAGTCCATGTGATTCGCATAGTATTAAAGGAATGCAGCTAATTAAGCACGTCTCTGCTTGGTGGGGAGAAGTGTTTGGTGAGAGGACTCCATCGAGTTCAGGACTGGCTGACTGGGGCACGGCCAGAATGCCAGAATGCTCAATGCTCTGCCGCTAATGACATTACCTGCTGTCTCTACTCATCTTACTCTACCACTACTAGGCTTCAGAGAGAGAGAGAGAGAGAGAGGCTGCCTAAGACCCCCTCCCCCCAAAAAAACAAAATAAATTAAAGGCTGTAATGATGAAGATTAGAGAGTATGGGTTTAAGTGTGTTTGTGGTCCTACCCTTTGCTCTCTGTTTCTGAATTGCAGTGGTGGAGTTTAAATGTTAAAGATGATGGCTAGTAAACTAGAGTGGTCCAAACACTACCTACTCACCAAGTATATATACTTTTATACCCTCTGACTAAACAGAGCATGCCATTGTATATGCATAAAAGTATAAAAGAAGCCCACTGAATAAAGACCGCAGCTCCAAACTCATTTATTTATTATTCTAATATGTGCAAGGGGTGTGAGGCATCCCGTGCTTCCTTTTATTGTTTAGGGTTGGTTACCAACCCTCCTCCCCTCCTCCCTACCCTTAGCTTACAGTACTACTATTATTAAAAGACCAGAGTATCTTGCATTTGCGTAGACCTCCAGGCGGAGGAATGATAGAAGAATGGTTGAGGATTCTATCCAATCGTATTTTACTCTGTTTGATCACACCCTCTTCATCTGCATCCTGGAGAAAAGAAACTCCTTTCAGCAGAGGGGGAACTGGGAAGGGCATGTGGGCTATCAGCCTCATGGAAGAATGGTTGAAGATTCTATCCAATCGTATTTTATTCTGTTTGGTCACAGTGTCGCACCCTCTACCTCCTGGAGAAAAGAAGACTCCTTTCAATAGAAAAGGGAAGGGCGTGTGGGCTATCAAGCCTTCCATACCAGGGAAGTGTAAATAGCCGAGACAGCCACTACCAAAAACCTGACGCTGCTTCAAACTGTTTCATTTCAGGCAAAGTTTTCTTTGTCAACTCTACAAGGAAAAGAAATCCTCACAAACTCTGCCTTTGTCAATGCATCCTGTTAAGATAATTCGTAATGGAGAGGCTACTGCAAAAAGAGGGGGAAAGCCCATCACTGTAAATGATAAGATATATGCATTCAATGGAGCCAAATCTCGCAGTTACCACATACCATACCGCAATCAAGCAGTACCTAGCATCAATTTAGAATATCCTGCCTACTTCACTAGATTTTGCTCAGATTTCCCTGAATTTAGAGATAAAAATTTTAAAAATAAAAAATAAAAAATGCAAACTCCAGATCTGCAAATCAATTTTAGTGTTGCTTTTACTAATTTAATCGCGGCTGCTTACAGGAAGGCTGAATACCTCAAAATAAAATTACCTAAAAAGAAAAGGTTACAAATTTTGATTATCTACTCCCTTGTAGCGGAGTTTCCTCTGGCTGCTAAAAACTAACCAATGCTACAAGAGATTACAAGTGAAGGAAGGGCGAACTCAAATATTTGATTCCGAACGGCAAACATTATATTAATCTGAAAAAACAACTACGGGCTACAAAAATTTGGATTTTGGAGGGGAGAGATCAAAATCAAGGTCTCCTATTCTAGTTCCTAACTTCTCGAACTGAGAAAAGAGCTAGCACGGGCACTCAACATTTCGTAAAGGCCTTCTGCTGTGGGACGATCAGATGGATTCCCCTCTGTACATCTGTGGAAGAGATCAACTAGGAATCTGAGTGTGTGAAGATCAGCCTCTGGAGCCTCCTGTCCTAAACCAGATTGAGCCATTTCCGACTCCTCCAATGACCACAATGCCTTCAGCTCATCTGTTAGTGGCGGCCGCTCTCCCATCTGATTAAATTAAGACAATGATATTTATATGCGCAGAAGAAATCTTAAATCTCAAAATGTATCAATATATAAATTTAGCTGGCGCAATGGCATGCCAGAAATGAAAATTTCATGTTGCAGCCATGGGAACTGGGTGTATCAATGTGATGTCATTGAGAACCAATCCAATGAAATCAAATCAAATCGTGCTAAGCCCTAAGGGTTTGCATTCAATGAAATTCAACAAGGTGAATATGGATTCAGTAAATGGGGGGGTTCAAAGTTCTACACATGCCCCAATAAATGGAGCATTCCAACCCAAATACTTGAAGAGAACTTACAATCCAATTTCTGATGGTTTTAAATTTCGATTTTGACTAAAATTTCGAAAGCTACAAAAGAATGGAAATTTCAAGGGAAATTTTGATAAAATGTCAATTTTTCTTTCAATTTTTAAAAATGATGAAATTTACTAGTAAAGCATGGAATTTTTTTATTAAACCTTAGAAGTTGTCAACAAATACAATAATGTAAAATTTAGAACTAAAAAATTATAAATAAAATACATCAATGACATGTATGTGGTGTATAAGGTGCAGTAAGTGTAATATAATAATCTTGTTAAACATATTCAATTAAATCAAATATATAAATTAATTAAATATTATTTATTCTACAAATACCAATAATTTAAATAGAATTGACCAAATAAATTTTCCAAGCGATTTTGGAAGTATGAAAGGTATCCTTCTTGCAACAATCTTAAGTTTCAATAAAAATATATATATTTCTACATATAAGATTAATTAAGAGGGATATTTCTATTTGGGTTTAAGTTCAAGAAAATTTTATTGTATATTCGCCAAATTTCATTGAAATTTCAAGTTTTGATAAATTTTGGATGATTCATGGAAATTAATGCCATTTCAATTTCGTAGGTGGTGGAAAGCAGAAATTTAAGACCATGGTTCTGATCCCTTTTTGTTTTATTTCTCCCCAATAGAGAGAGAGAGAGAGAGAGGTACCTGAAGAAGGTCATGAATGTTTGACTCTGATAATCCAGAATAAGGAACTTCCAAAGTCAACAATTCCAAAAGCAGGCACCCAAATGACCAAATATCCACTTCCTGTAATTTAAAAAAAAAAAAAAGAGGACCTTATGAACTGAATAATCTCATGTCATGTCAATTTCAAGGGTAAAAAGACTACAAGAAGATCAAATATCCAGACACTTGAGTTGAAAACATAGTTTAAGTAGACAAACTACATTTTTTTAGATTTTTGTTTTTTTTCTGTTGGGATGGGGATGGGTGGGGTGGGGGCAGGGAGACATGACAGCAAAAAATTGGACTCAAAATTCTTCATTATTCGTTTTTCTATGCAGGATTGACACTGTCCTGTTTAGGTTAAGTTTAAACCATCTCTTTCAGTATTGGCTTTCATGGGATGTTCAGGTAACTCAGCAGAAATTCAAGGACAAAGCAAGCTGACATGAAGTCAACCATTTAGACAAAGCAGATTAGATAACAAAAGTACACATGCATGTATTGACACTAATCGTAATAATTACTGTCATTTCACCAAAAAATGATACACACACACACACATATATATATATCAGCTTGTACACCAATCCAATGGATTGCATGCTCAAAAAAACAATATCAAGTCATCTTTAAGCACTGAACTTTAAATATGAATTTAAGTACAGGCATCCACAAATCACATAACCAAACCAGAGATCATAGATCAATCAACTAGAGAATAATTTAGAAACACTCACCAACCCATATATCTCACGTTTATGCATCGCCCGCAGCACCTCTGGAGCCATCCAACGAGGTGTTCCAACACAAGCATCTGGTGGGGGTATCCCCATATGAGCAATACAGCAGGTGTGCAGGAAAGACCTAAGGGGGACTGCTCTGTCAAAATCACATAGCTTCACAATAGGTGTTCCATCATCCCTTTTCCTTTCCAAGTCAATCAAAACATTTTCACTTTTAATGTCCCGGTGAATAATATGTTTAGAATGCAACTCAAACAACGCACAAGCAACATCCCTTGCAATATACAACGCCAACTCCACGGGAAGACGCTTCTCACCAGCTTTTGTCAGCTCATTGATATGATTCTGTTACACCGGGAAGGAACAAAAAGAAAGGCAAAAGTTAACAATAGATCAAGAAACTATAGTAAGGTATTGACTGATTTAAAGAAAGAGTGACCTTAAGGGACCCTCCTTGTATATACTCCATCAAAATCACAGATTGTATTATGCGATGCTCTTGATCTCCATCCAGTGAAGGAGCCCATTTGGAAGATATTTGATGTCCAAAAATTTCTACTATGCAAGAGTGCTTTTTCAAAGCACCCAAAATTCTTATTTCCCCCAAACAGTTATACTCAAACTTCTTATTTTCATCCACAGAAGTCCCACATACTTCCAGTGTACGCACCTGCACATTCAATAAGTCAGGCCAAGCTAACTGGGAAGTGAATGGTTCATATCCAACAACTAAATTGCCAAAGCAAGATCGTGTAAGAAAGATCGGAAAAAAACAAGTACTTAAATTGGCAATCATCAACATCACAGACAAAATTTTTATTCGAGACTCATAAAAGCAATGGAAAAATAGGTATACAAGGATTTATACAACCATGTAAAAATAAAAATAAAAAAACAGACACACACACACAAAATTACATGTGTTGATCCTGCTTCTCATAGTTATAAATGGACAACTACCTCCATAAAAAAAATGTAATAAATGGACATCTACCAAACTAATGCTCAAAATCAATGGGAACAGTGCAGAAGTTTTTGACCAGGCAATACGAGGGAAATTGAATTTCACATCAGAAATGTCCTAAAATTTTAGGGGCTGATCGGTATCACTGCCAAAAATCAGAGAAATAAAAACTAGAAATGAAAACCAAAAACCAAAAAACAGACACTAAAAACTAGAAACCAGCAACCTGTTTGGTTAAAATTTATAAAACTAATACAAATTAAAAACTTCATTTAAAAAATGCTCATTTTCATCTTTAAATCAAAATATCATAAAAATGTGATTAAAATAATAAAATTACAAATAATAAACATTAAAAAAATTACTATAATAAAAATAAATTTTATTATAATTATTTTACTAAATTGTTCTACTTTCAAAAATTACTTTACAATAAGAACTTTAATAGACATGACAATTGAAAAATAGTAAAAGTATTGTGCAATTGGTTTTATTATTATTTTTAAAAAATTTACGTATATTTTTATTTTAATTATATTTAAATTTATATGATTATTTAATTTTGATTTTATTTTATAAGTGTATAAAATGAATAATTTAATCCAAAAAATACTATTTCTGGATATTAAAATTTCTAGCAACAGGTTGCCAAAACAATTGAAAAACATAAAATCTGGTTTTCAATTTTTTGGCAAACAGCTTAAAATCAGCAACATAAATAAACATGTTTTTATTATATGTTTTTACACTGTAGAGAAACGGAACAGAAAACAAGAAACAACGATACCAAACAGACCCTCAGACTCAGGTAAAAATATAAACCTAACGAGAGATTTCAAGAACATACCTTTGCTGCAGCCTCAACTGATCCAATTTTGCAGCACACAAGAGAACTAGACGCTGCCTTTACAATTTCATCACAAGTGGACAGAGAAGGAAAAGAACAATCTAAACTAGGACCACTCCAGGTTTTAAGAGGAACATTAACCCGACTCAGAGGTACA
Organism: Malania oleifera; assembly: GCF_029873635.1. NCBI lineage: Eukaryota > Viridiplantae > Streptophyta > Magnoliopsida > Santalales > Ximeniaceae > Malania > Malania oleifera. The sequence continues at coordinate 9,004,256 of NC_080419.1, forward strand.
TACCTGAGACAGCAGGATTAGACATCAGAAATTACAGAAAAAGCAAAACAATCAACTATAGAGCAGCAATGTAAGTCCTGGAAAAGATGGTTAAATTAGACAGATTAGATTTCAGACAAGACTTCCGTGGTAACAATACGGTTGGATGATTAATGAAAAATAAATAAACTAATATGGAAAGAATTATATTCGAAGTGAGAAGAATATACAGCAGGAAGAATAATGGATGATTAGTGAAAAAATAAATTAAATTAACATGGAAAGAATTATATTTGAAGTGAGAAAGGAACATACAACAGGGAGAAATAGGCATCCTCCAGTAATAAAGATAATATCTAGAGGAAAAAAAAATTTAAAAAAAAAAAAAAAACAAAGAGATCAAAACAAATCGAGTAGACTGAAGAATAGCTGCACGCCAGTTCCTCTACAACTTAGTCAAAAAAAAATGGCTCTAAACAAATAATTCGCTCCAGCCCAGACCGACATCGAACCACTACCCTACTCCCTAAGATCAAGATTAAAAAAAATAAAAATAAAATAAAATCAGGCATTATGCTCCCACTTCCAACAAAACACAACAAATCACTGCAAACAACACATTTCTAAGCAACTCCTAAAGGAGATGAAACACTCTCTCCCAGAGACGGAGGACAAACCTGCTGTTTCCCAAAAACACCAAACAACTTAATCTAAATCTCCCAAACGAAGCAGCATTCAAAAACAAATGTGAAGCATTCTCACCACTAAGGACAGGTCTAGAATAATTTATGAGTTAAGAATGGTTGCTAGAACTTCGAACAAGAGCAGATTGGTTGACATAGAAGTATAGAACAAACATAAGACAGTCATCTGTCCAAAAAACTATTAATGCTCCACCACCAGGAACAATATGTATAAAAATATCATTAAAAAACCAGGAACAAGTTTATGTTAATGTTTAGACATCAAAAAAATTTCAAATGAAGTTGAAGGCAGCTGTGAAGGTAAAACACATCTTTCGTTGTTAGAATAATGCAAGTGTATATTTTGTTTAAACGCCCAAATATTGAAGCAATCTGGTAATTTTCTTCTGAACCAATAGACTTCTTTCAATCCAAGCTGTTCTAAAATTTTAAATATATTTGACCAAATATAGAGTCAAGCAAAATTACAACTACCCAAATGGTAATTGAAACTCATTCCACTGCAACTAGCATATAAATATTAAATAACGTATCACCAAACATATATGTTAAATATAGAAGAATATCCTCAATTACTTTCTTTTTCCTGCAATCGTCTCTCTTCCATTCAAATGTCTCATGCAAGTAGACTAAATAATCATAGCAGAAAGAATATTTGGAGATTATAGCTGTAATCATAATAGTTGAAATAATTATAACTGCCATGCTAATTTTTTTTTTTTTAATGAACAGTTATAATAGTAGTAGTTGTTGTAGAAATAGTTGTAGTATTCTCAGTCTCTCTCAAGATTGGGGATAATAGATAACAATAACAATAGTTGTAGTCGTTGCAGTAGAGGCAACACAACAGCAAAAATAACACCCACTGAATTTTATTAAAAATTAATAAACATGAAAGCCATGTAATTTTTCATTTCTTATTAATTATACATAAACTAAACAAAGGATACTTGAATTCTATATGGATCCATAACACATTATATGGCACCATCCCAAATTCCTCATTAAAATAGTTAATTTTCAATTATTCTAGTGAAAAAATTACTTTATACTAATCAAATAATAAAGCCTAAGCAATTATTAGATATAAATTTTTTTGTTGAAAAAACAAATAGAACCAGACAGAATTTTCTAAAACCAGCACATCATTAAAGAGGATAAAGGTTTATCTATATTCCAACATTGCTCAGGCTTAAAATCGAAATTTCTCCACATTTATGGAAACAAATGCAAATAGTCCCGCCAAAATGGAATTCAAAAAAAGAAGAAAGATCACTAATAAAAATATCATTATCTCACCTTCATGTGTTTTTATTTGACTCTAAATTAACTGAATGCTCAACTTGTAATTTTTTCTCTTGCAGAGTTACAGTTAAAAGACTATCAAGAGAAACAATTGTTTGCACTATAACTAGCTTGGTACCACAATCAAGGGAAAGTCCAGCGTAGACATTATAAGATGGTATTCCTAGTTGTTTGAGAGTTTTTAAGAGTATCTAGCTTTTCTTCAATTTCATTTTTTTTTAAATTAGGTTTCTCTGAGCTCCTTTTGTCGGCCTCAAGGTTTCACAGCCTAGTTTTGATTATAATAAGGCATTGATAGTTATACTAATCGTTTATCAGGAGTTTTTTTGTAGCAATCCATTCCATTGATGAGCAAATGCACATTTCATGACTTGTATGCATTAGTTTTAAGAGTACATACCCACGGCAAGGAACCTAAAAATGCAGAAGGATAAGAATCTTGTATAATGCACAAGGATAAGAAGCTTACATAATGCACAAGATGGAAGTAATTTGGAATAGGTTATTCAAGTACATGCACAAGAAAAAGAAGCTCGGACAACATACAAGAATAAGATACAGAATGAGTATACATACAATTTGTGCTACCAGGAAAATAAGAGTATCATTAAATTGATACTGAACTGAAATATGAGTACATGCACAGGGATAAGAAACCACATAACTGCACAAAAACTTGTAATATGAAGAAAAACGTAAGTACCAAATACTAAAATGATACATGATATGAAAGGAACATCATTTAATTAAGGATAAGGCTCTTGAATAGCTGGATATCAAAGATGAAGAGAAGTTGATCCAACCCACATTATTTGATTATCCAACTGCATCATTTGAATAACAACAAAAGGAAAGGGAGAATCTCTCTGGAGAAGGTCATCCAAACACCAATATAAGGTTAGCGAGATCAAGTTTAAAGCGCAAGCTTCAACGCCAGCTCAAGCTATAACAGCAAAAGTTTTCAAATAAGAGCCATAAGTGATGAGGGAAGTTGTGGAAACCGAAGTTATTTGAATTAACAAGTTGCCATTAGCAATTTTTTTTTCTGAGTGAATGAAAAAATTTATTAAGAGGGAAGAGAACCACACAGCATAGAGGACAAGGCGTTCTCCAACCAATTAAAAAAAGCAACAAAAGAATAAGGAAGATATCAGCAACACAAAACAAATGGAGCATCTGCAGCATATCAGTTAAAGAGATACCTCTAAAGAAGCCATTCACAGTATGACAAAGCAATTCAAGAAAAACCAGTTTCCTCCAATCCATTGTGGAAGTGGCAATACTTAGCATTCCTTAACAACTGCATTCACGAAATAATTGCAAAAACAGTGTCCTCTGAAGAACTTTCCACTCCTTCCCAAAACCTCTAAAATGACAAATACAAAGGCCATCCAAAGAAGGGCGAACCCGACTCTTACTAAAACGCTGAACAGATTATTTGACACTCCATGAAAAAACTCAAAGGGAGAACAAAATTGAATAATGAAGGACACACTTGTCTAGCGACGCTGCCTTATTGATCCTTCTCCCATGGAGCAAATAATTGATATTGATTTTATTCATGACTGCAAAGTGAAAATCAATACTTTTCAAGGAAACTTGGTCATGCAGGGGTAACATCAATGTTCTGCAGCCATGGGAGAAATAAGAAGAAATTGAAGAGAGGAAGGAAAAGGAAGGGAGGAGAGAAGAGATACAGTGGGAGCTCACATTCACAACTCAATTCAAATTCAACATCAACTGCTTACAACATGGCTTTCACACACTATATATATCAAAGCCTCTAAACAAATGAAATTGCACACATAACCCTAAAACTACATTGCATTACAAACATACCCCTTAGAATACACAAATAATACAAAAAAAAGTCCCCAACATACATTATCCTAATACAAGCAACAAAGCACATTTGGGCTTCGGACCCAATAAACCACTAATGCCTATTCCTCAACATAGGCCTCCAAATTGAGCTGAAACCATCCAATACCTGATTCTCGTCCGACATCAATTCCATCCTTTCGAAAAGAACTCGACTCCGTCAAGTTGGGGAAAGTACCAAGGAGCCCATCACCATGAATAGAGTCATCTTGTTTCATAAGGAACCAGTGGTACACTTCAACTTGGTGATTGGGAGAATTCATGATGGCATCAACTTATACTTCTTGTTGTCAATGGAGAAGATATAAGAATTTTTACATCCATCATGTTTCTCCTTCCTATCAAATAACCATGGTCGGCCCAAAAGGATATGACAAATTTTGAGAGAGAGGATATCAAATTGCACTATCCCCATAATGGAACCAATCTGAAGGCAAGTAAGCAGCAGTCATGCAGCTTCAAGTTGTTATTATTCACCCAAGCAATTTTGTACGATTTAGGATGAGGCTCAACTTCCAAATTTAACTTCTTCACAGCTTCTTCAAAAATTACATTTGTGCAACTACCAGGATCAATAACCAAAGTACAAAGCTGTTTTTGGCATATAACATGTGTTTAAAAGATGTTGGTTTGCCTCCAATCCTTTGCTTTTTGAACCTTGTAGGAAGAGAGCATTTGTTGAAGCACATATAGGTTATCACATTGCCATCATCATCTAAATCACTTGGGATTTTTGTTTCAGCTTCAACTACTTGAGAGTCTTCATCATCATCTTTTTCCGCAACATCCATGAATTTGTTAGGACATTGTGCAGATCGATGTCCAAAACCTAGACATTTAAAGCATTTGAGTGATGGTTGGCTCTTAGAAGTTATTCCAAAATGCTCAAGAGTCTTCCAAGAGGTATTAGTTTGAACACCTTTACCCAATTGTTCAGCTGTCTTCTCTCGTACAACTCCACTAGTACTCTTCTCACACTGAACGGTTGATGTAGCTCTAGGAGGTTTGCATTGCATGTCCTCCTCAATCCGAATGGCAACTATGCTACATCCCCAACTATAATGAGACAACATGCAACAAGTTTGGAGGCAATAGCTGGCTTCAACCCTTCTCTATACAAAGTTATCATCACATCCTCTTTCCATTCTATATTAGCACAAGTAGCCAAATGATAGAATCTTCTAGTGAACTGCATCACTATCTTTTCTTCTTAATTTAATCAAAGAGTTGGAGATGAACACGTTGCTAATAATTGGGAAGCACAAATTGCTCCTGCATGGCTTACTTCATCTCATCCCACGTTGTAATCTCACCAAATCTCCTTCTTCTAAAGATCTCTCGTTGTTTAATTCACCAAAGTCAAGTAGTTCCCTTCAATTTTGATTCATCAAAGGACAAAATTCTAGCCTAATTCATGTCATACCATCTAAAACAGTACTCCAAAGAATATACCCAATCATCAAATTCATTAGGAGAACCATAACCATGAAAATTTGAGACTTCCTAGTTTAATTCCCTTGCTCAAATGATTATCTCAGCCTTCACACATTACTGATAATTGGGAGGCACAAATTGCTCCCGCATTGCTCGCTTCATCTCACCCCATGTTGTAATCTCACCAAATCTCCTTTAAAAGATCTCCCATTGTCTAATCCACCAAATTCAAGCAGTTCCTTCAATTTTGATTCATAAAAGGACAACTTTCTAGCCTGATTCATGTCATACCATCTAGAACAATACTCTAAAGAATATACCCAACCATGAAATTCATCAGGAGAACCATAACCATTAAAATTTAAGACTTTTAGTTTAATTCCCTTACTCAAATAATTATCTCAGCCTTCACCACGTTGCTGATAATTAGGAGGCACAAATTGCTCCTACATGGCTCACATCTCATCCTACATTCTAATCTCACCAAATCTCCTTCTTCTAAAGATCTCCCATTGTTTAATCCACCAAATTCGAGCAGTTCCCTTCAATTTTGATTCAACAAGGGGCAATTTTATAGCCTCATTCGTGTCATACCATCAGGAACAATACTCCAAAGAATATACCCAATCATCAAATTCATCAGGAAAACCATAACCATTCAAATCTGAGACTTCTAGTTTAATTCCCTCACTCAAATGATCATTTCAGCCTTCACACAACTCAAAAGTATGAGGAACAGCAGCTATTCCACTGTCTTGTTTCATAAGAAATTCCATCGGACTTCTACCTAAGGCTGCAACTTTGGTTGTTAGCCTATTCAAAGCACCAGTAATAGTCTCCAAGGCATTTTCCTTGTTTTGTGCCCTACTGAATAACAATTCCACCATTGCATACAATTCAACATTGGTCACCAAGATGCATATATGATGCAAATCACAAGCTTCACTCTCAATTATTTAAGAACAATCCAAGTCATCTTTAATCTTGAGTATGCCACGTAGAAATGAAACAATTTCACTCATAGAACTCACAAATGAAGCAACGGAACATAATTTCCAATGCTGGCAGCAGCAATTTCTAGCATCTCGTAGTAAATTATCATGCTTACTTGTTCAATATCAAGTCTAGAACCAAAATATCATGCTGCAAATCAAATTCTCTGGAGAAAACACCAATTTCTCATGGCTGGACCAATTTCTCACTATTCTGGCAACAGGAGGGGAGTATGGCAGAGTCCCACTCGCAGTGGCTGGCATAAGGGGCGCATGCACCCCCGGCGATGGTCCTCCAGTGATGCTTTTGTAGAAGGTGGTAGATCAAAGGGTGGGGAGTCAAATGGTAGTGGTATCAAAATAATTCAGAACTGCAGAACTGTTTTCATTTTTCTTTAACTAAAATTTCAGAACAGACAAGAATTCAGAGAGAGAATGAATGAAGAAGGAGAAGAAGAGGAAGAAGAAGAAGAAGTTACAGAACTGTGGGGAGAATGGAGAAGAGAAGAAGAGGGGAAGAAGAAGAGTGAAAGGGAAAAATGGGGGAATTGAAATGGAAGAATGAGATTGTGGTTGGGCTCTGATGCCATATGATGCAGGGGCAGCACCAATATTCTGTGATTGGAAGGGGAAATAAGAAGAAATTAAGAGAGGAAGGAAGGGGAAGGGAGGAGAGAGCAGATACAGGGGGAACTCCCGTTCACAACTCAATTCAAATTCAACTGCGAACAGCATGGCTTTCACACAGTATTTATAAGAAAGCCTCTTAACAAATGAAATTACACACATACCCCTAAAACTACATTGCATTACAAATATATGCCTAGAATACACAAATACTACAAACAAGCCCCCATACATAATCCTAATACAAGCAAACTACACACATACTCTAACAACTAATTAACTGAGCACATTTGGATTTCAAACACAATAAACGATTGACCATATTCTTCAACATAGGCCTCCAAATTGGGTTGAAATGATCCACCCAAGTACCCACTTCTCGTCCTACAACACTTAGCTTTCCAAATAAAAGGACATAAGAGGAAATGATTAGTGCCTCTAACACGAGTCAACATAGAAAATTAAGATTTGCAAGAAAAATTGCCAAAAGGATCCAAAACCCAACTTCTTATATCCCTCCCCAAGGATCTACAAAAGGAATCAAGGACCTTCAGCAACAAGATTCGATCATTAGTTTCCCTCTCATTCAGGTTCCACAAAAAGAAAATTCAAAGACACCAAACCCCTTGAGTTAGAATTTTATAGACACTAATCACCAAATTAATGAGCCGAATATCCCTAATCCAAGTAGACATATCCTATTTAGGCACAAGGGTAATAAAAGTGGAATCAATACTTCTACACACCACTCCATTATCAAAAAAATCATTAAACACCTTTAAAAGAAAAAAGGCCATAGTTAAGCCATCACTGCTGTTCTTACCTCTTCTTCCTCAAGTACTCTCCAATCAGACAGCTGTATCCTCAGAGATCAGTACCAATCCAGCCCCCCAATCATAGCCCAACCTTCATCCTCTTCCGAACACAAAACCCCATAAAACGTATTAATTACCTTTGCAATAAAGCCTGGACTCTTGTCACCCCACCCATGTCATTTTAAAATTCTTCCTCTTCATACTACTAGTCACCCTATGGGAAAAACTAGGGTGGTTCTAAGCCCCCTCAACCTGTTTCAATTCAATCATTTGCCTCCAACTAGCCTTCAGTTTTATGAGAACCTCCTCAAACTCTCATTTTAACATATGTGAAACTTCTCGTTGCTAAAAATTTTTGAGAGATCCTCTTCTATAACCTATCTAACTCGCACATCACCAAATACCCCCACATTCTTTTCATTCACCCCTCCCATCCCTTTTCTACAGTCTCAGCACACAACTCCTTAGTGGACCAAATAACAGTAAAATCATCCCCCCCCCCCCCCCACCCTTCCATAGTTGTCAAATCGAGATTCAAATCATGAATCAAAATTCCAATTTTGAGAATCAAATCAAATCGTAAGATTCGGTATAAATTTCCAAAATAAATTCTAAATAACATGCTTATTGATATACAAACTACAAACAAAATAGTAAAATACATTTAAATTTTGACAACAAAAAAATCATATTTTGTTTGTATGCTTTCCCTAAACTAATGAAAAGTAAGAGAATGGGCAGGAAATGTTAATAGAAACAATGAACTGTGTTGTTCAAGGGAAGGAATCAAGAAAAAAATAATAAAAAGTTGATTTTTTGGTATTTATCAACAATTAAAAATAATAATAATACAGCATGCATATTCTTTCTTGGATTAAAAGAAAAATAAATAAATAACCAAAAATGATAATAATTGAACAAACTACTGAAAAAACCAACTAAATCTTTACAACACAACGAAACAAGAGTGCCACCATAGCCAGTGAGTGTTCTACCGCTTCTTCTCAATGGCAGAAAACTATACTCGAGTGAAGAATAATTTTGTGAAGACAACATGAGACCTAAAATTCTATTTCTCCTTTTTTTAGTACAAAACTAACATAGACAAGGAATGGTGAAGGTAATTGTGTAAACATAAAAGCAATAAAAAGAAAAGAAAGAAATTTTGTTTTAGGGGTTTCAACCCAGTTGGGCTTGCCAGGATATGATAGATCTAGAATTGAGTGAATTGATAGATTCGGATTAAATTGTTAGATTCACGAAGTGAATTGATAGATTCGGCAATGATTCAGTTGTGTTTAGATTCGCTAATAATATTAGAGTCGATTTGGTGTAGAAGTGATTCCAATCGCATGAATCGAATCGAATCGAATTGAATTGTGAATCGTAAGATTCTAACAACTATGCCCCTTCCATCCACCAAAAAAATAAAACATAAAAATAATATAAAATCAAAAAATAAAAAATAAGTTGTAGCCCACAACTAGTTCCACCCATAAAACCCATTAAGCCTCAAACAATTAGGTCCATAAACATAAATAAACCACGACTGACCTCTTCCCATAGCATCTGACAAGATTGACACTAAATACAACCCTACCAGCTTATAAATATTACTAGTGAACCTAGTATGCCAAATGAAATGAAACCCCCACCCACCCCCCAAAAAAAACCCCAAAAATAAATAAACAAAAAATCCCCTAAACCCTATTCAAACCTAGTTTTTAAATCTAGATTCTAGAATCCAGATATTTTTAACAAACAATCCTTCAAACTCTTTCAACTTAACTCTTGCAACTTAGCACTGAAAAGAGAGGCATTGCAAACAATCTCCTTGATTTTGTGATGCAAAACAGCAAGAATCCGCATCCCCTAACACCTCATCCTGAAAAGTTATTTCCCCTCCTTCATCCCTCCACATCCCTCCCCACCCCCCAAAAAAAATAATTAATTAATTACTAAACTAATTTTTGTTATCCGCCAATATTTTTCCCACCTATTTGTCATAGGGATCATAGAAACCCTTACATGGGGAGCAAGAGGACTCACTAACCTTAACCTAAATGACAATGGCTCTATAGTTATGACGACTCTTCCAAAACCTAACTCTCTTTAGCATTATAGATAATACAGTTGATCATTAGCACCTCCTGACTTGTACTCCCCTTATTTCCTTCCAACACCAACAATCCAGGTTGCTGAGAGACAAGCCCACCACAACCATCATCTCATCTTTCAAATGCTCTGATATCCTCTTCAGACCTGTCCAATAATGCCATTCAATCCCCTCTCTAAGAAAGGCTCCCAAGATTCAAAGTCAAGATGAACTGGCCCTCTCTTGCTAATGTGGAATGAACAATAGCAGCAGGAGTATCATGAGAACTCCCTCCACAAGTATCGAATTAAATGGATTATTTTTCTTTTAATTTCCTCACCCAAACCTTTCTAGACTAAGATCCTTTATTTTTAAAATGTTCAACATTACTCACTGGGTATGCAGTCTGTACAATTAAGTCCTGACCCAGAAGAAGATACAAGTATACAACATGTTGTACCGCATCCACACTCTTATCAGGCCCATTTTCTTTTAAATCTCATTCAGCTTGTCATTTTTAAGGTAAGTAGCTGATTAATTTCTGATATTGCGCCAAGAATCTTGCTTACTTACTAGGTATGCAATCTGTACAATTAAGTCCTGGCCAAAAGAAGATATAACACGCTGACCGCATCGACACTCTCATATCTCATTAGGCCCATTTTTTTAAAACTCATTCAGCCTGTCGCTTTAAAAATTCATAATTGATTACTTTCTGCCATCGGGCCAAGAATCTTGCTTTGCTACTAGGACATACATGCCTTATGGATCAAAATGTTGGGCAACTAAGAAACATGTACAAAAATTAGAAGTTGCCAAAGAACATTAAAAGATAAATTAAGGAATGAACATATACACAATAAGGCACAGCACCAGATGGAGACAAAGGAGGGGCAGCTTAGATGGTTTGGGCATATGAAACACAGGCCTAGTAGCATACATGTGAGGAGGGAGTGAGTTATTATTTATAATATTGAAATGGGTACGGGTAAACCTAAAATAACCCGGAATGTGGCAATAAGGAAGAATTTAATAGTTCTTAAGCTAGAGGAGCAAAATGCTCTCGATCAGGTGAATTGGCAGAAAAGGATTGATATAGCCAACCCCACCAAGTGATGCTTAAGGCTTCTTGCTGTTGTTGCTGTTGTTGTTGTAATCTTGCTTTCCTAACCTTTGATTACCAGAAGCACTGCCACAGCCAACATTCCCAATCTGGCCAAAATCACAGGAAAACCTCCATTGCCTATCAGAGCCACCTCCACATTTCAGAATTTCAAACCCATGTGACAACCTTCCAAAGACCATCTCCCTACCTGCATTCCTTCCCAGCTCATTCCACTCCAGTGTCCCCACCAAATTACTTGATCCTAGTCTTTACAGCCCTCCCATTTCACCCACTAATGTTAGATGCCACATTTGAATTATGATCATCAACCAATGTTTCGAATAGATGCCATCAGCCTTTGGAATCCTCACAGATGGATTCCCCCTGTTGGCAGAATCTTCTCAATAGAGATGAAATAATTCATTCTATTGGTTAGGAGCCTCATCAATAATAAACTATGAAATGCTCTGAGAGTTCTAACACAAGGATTGTCCCATTTTTCCAACCAAAAACCCTTCATCTGCTCTGACACCCATTTGCAATCATTCTCTTGCAATAAAGTAAACATTGATTTTGACCGCAAATTCAATGATTCAAAGGACTAATCATGTTACAAGCTACAAATTCAAACATGAAGGTTCTCCTATCAGCCAAAAAGACAGAAGAATAGACATATTATTCTTCCTCGAAAATTAAACAAAGCAGGCCCAAGAAACATTGTAGAACATACTTTTTTTTTTGGGATAGAAAAAGAAAATTCAGGAATGTATAGGAAGGAGAATATATAGAAAGAGGATAAAATATCCTCCTAATGCAAAAGCAAGCAAAGAAACAAATAAAAGAGTTGCAACAAAACCCCTTTCCAATCCCTTTGAAGATCTGACAACAACATTCCTTGAAAGAAACCCATAGAATGAACCCAAAAGAAAGCCCTGAAAGTTACTCTACCTCAAAGAAAATGCATGGAATTTGTTTTGCCATTGAAGATCCTTGCATTCCTTTCAGTTAACAGAGTCCAAAAAATGCCAAAAAACTGCACATTTCCATAAACTTGTTCCTCCTTTTACTGCTCACAAAGCCTTTGTACCACACCATCAGAAAAATATCAAGAGTCTAAGGAAGCACCAAAGCCTCCTCATACACCAAGAAGAGAAAAACCAAAGCTTCCAAGAAAATATCAAGTCTGTGAAGCCTTATTCTCATCTCCAACCGTACTTTTGTATAAGAAACTCTAAAAGGAGGCTAAGAGACATGAGAACTAACAGATATAAAAGGGAATTGAGAGAAAAACAAAAAAACAAAGAAAAAAAGCATTCAATTTATCAAGTTTTCATGCAAGTCAAACAAACAACTTCTTCAACTAAGACTTGATATTGTCACTTAAGCTCTTAAAATCAAATTATCCAGCTTTCACATAGGTCAAACAAACAACTTTTTTTAACTTAAACCTAATATCGCTCTCTCTCATCTCGAAAAATCTCTCCTAACATTCTTACATTTGTAAAAATGCTTATTTTAAGTGATAAGTGATATAAGCACTTTTTTTTAAAGTGCTCCCAAACAGGGGCTTACTCTTTCACTTTGACAGATAGAAGCCTAGGGCCAAACTTAGCTCAAACTCATTTTTATCCTTCTCCACTATTAAAGAGTTTCAAAGAAAGAAATCAATTATCAAGCTTTCACTCAGGTCAAACGAACAACTTCTATAGCTTAGACTAGATATTGCTACATGCTACTTCTACTCTCTACTCCAATTCTCGCATTCACATTTTCACTTTGACAGATAGAAATTTCACTTTGACAGATAGAAACCTTGGACTAAACTTAGCCCAAGCTTTTAGGGGTTCCAAACTGAGCTCATTTGAGGTTTGCTTATTTTTTTTCAACTTGTAAACCAATCTTGCATTGGAGTACTTGCCTTTATATCAAAATATGGAAATCAAAAGTAAGGGTTGTAATCTTTAGATGAAGCTCATGGAACGTCAAAGAGGTTTGTGCCTTCAGAGAGTGGCTGTAAGCTTGGGGAAGCCAAACACCTATAAAAGAGTTTGTGCAGTGTAATTTTTGACTAAATTTAGTTGAACCTCAAATAGTGATGCACCTGCTTGTTTGTTAGTTACTTTGTATTTGGCAAATAGTTTGCGTGTGAAATATCCCACATAGTTTTTTTTAAATTTGTACACATACTTTTATCCACTTTTAATAACCCTCCTTCCTTTATTTACTTTTTTGTTTGTTTTCAGTTAATAGCTTGAGCATTATTTATCTCACATTGGTTTTTTATTTTAGCACATACAATTTACACTTTTAATAACCCAATTCACACCACTGGGTTGCCTTCTTGTTAACCCTTTTCACCAATGACAACTTTCCCCTCCAGTCCTAAGGCTTTTCACATGTAGAATGTCAAAAAGACATTAGATGGAATCATGGAGTTTGGAGTTTGGAGTTTATGATTGAATTAAAAAAAGATAAGTATAAAATCTTTGCATGTGTATCCCTTCATTTTGGGAATGTAACAGACATCAATAATAATATGAGATAGAAATACAGAGGCAGGCAAGTAGTCGAATGTTCACCACTCCAAACTATGAGCACAAATATGGAGCCAAGGAAGAGAAAGGATAATCAATACTAAGTTATTCCAACAAAACAGACTCAAAGGCCAAGGCAGCAGCACTTTCCAATTATTTTTTTTCTTAACATTTTCTATAGAACATAGCATCATGCGCATTGCCCAAGACAAACATTTTTTCTATTGAACATAGCATCATGCACATTACCCAAGACAAAGATGTTTTACGTGTGAAGCCCAACAGTTTGCAGGGTCTAAATGTGTAAATCAAAATCAATTCAGCATGGGTAACATACAATTACAAACATAAAAAAGCCACAGGTCTCTCTATATGTAGAACAATATTTTTCAATAAAGAGATAAACTGCAAAAGTTACTAGCAGATGATAATCTATAATAAATAAATAAATAAAATACCTGCAAAAATATTCTGGGTCTGTCTCTTCCCTTATGTCATGCGGACGACATGCATCCACTACCATACGAACCCATATATCTCCCCTCTTGATAGGAATGACATTCCAAGCATGTGGCAAGAAATCTAAGTAACCCCTCACAAGCTCACATGGTACTGGGGGCTCCAAACGGTCACATAGATACTACAATATTCAAAGATTGCATATCAGTTTACATAGTTAAAATTGGAAATAAATAGCATACAACTTTAATGCAATTAAAAATTACAATAAGTTCAGTAGAAGAAAAACCTTCATGAGCAATGCCCTATGTCTACACACACCAAAATGCAGGGTCCCTATCGGGACTACGATAGAATTTCGTCTAGATTTAATAGATCGAAGAGAACTCTCACAGAGATCACGCAAAACAATGTCTTCTGCAGTATCCATATTCAGCCTTGTGGATGACCTATTCTTTTTACTGTTTCCAGTAGGGCAAGTGCAGACAAAAGGCTTCTGATAGTTTGAACCAGATACAGCTTTTCGTGTCCTCTCAACAATAGCACTTCTATCGCTGCCTCCAAAGTGATCTGATACAAAAAGAGCAAGCAATGACACAATCTGCAGGTCATCAACAGCAACCTGTTCCCTTTCTTTGGTTAAACCATTCAATTTCTTCAAACGAAGTACCAGTGCTTGAGCAGACAGTGCAATTGCATCCAACTCCTCATCATTTTGCCTAAAAAGAAGAATCAAAAATTGCAACCACTTCAGTCTAAGAACTATTTTTGAAAGCCCACCCAATGACAGGAGAAGAAGAGATCAAGGTTGAAGTTGGTGTAAAGTACATGAAGCAAAAAGAAATAACCTGTCCACAAGAATAACTTCACGAGAGTCACGATGCAGCTTTTGCTCATAACTTCTCAGTGACATGAAGGGCCGATCACGTCCAGCATCATAAAAACCATCTGGTAGACGGTCATCCATGCCACAGAATGATAAATTACTGTACTTGCAAGATAAATTTGAGTTATCTTCAATTGGTCTTTGAAACTTGCTAGGTTTTGGGTTATCCAGATCCCTATCAGAATGTCTTTTTGACTTTGCAGTGCTCTTAGATACCTGCGAAGGTGAGGTGTCATCCTGCTCACTGGATTTATTTGATAAGGAGGCCAAAGATGCATCACACTCCCCACATTTGTTTCTGTCCTCTTCACTTGTTGTAACAGAGGGGAGAACAACACATGAGCAGCTTTCAGCAAATAAACCTTCTTTTGAACTAGATCCGCCATTCTCAACAAGATTAAGTAAACTTTCAGAATCGGCCTCGCTAGAAAGCAACTGTTTACTTTCATTATTGACTCCCATGATGCCTGCTGCGCCTTCAGCCAGAGATTCAGAGGCAAGCTCAGCCGGCTTGCATTGTTTGCATTTTTCAGCTACCTTCCTCATTAGCACCTCAGCATGATCTTCACTTTTCACTTTCCTACTGTTGTTTAAACGCTCTTGACGAGCTATCTGTTGCAGAGAATACTGTCGCTTCCAGCCCTTACCCAACTTCCGTGATGTGAGACATCTACTGTTTGATGAGGAGCCATTCAACTGGCTTGATAATGCATGAGAAGAGGCTGCATCAATTTATAATAATTTCAGGTTCATTTTTCCAAACAGGGGGAAAAAAGCATACAAAAAAGAGGGGGGTGTACTCTGGAGGGCAGAACCATATGCAGAGGAAGTACAACAAGAGAAAAAAAAAAAAAAAAAAATTTCTACAAGCCTCACCATTAGAAGAAAGGCTTCCATCAATATCCTCAATTGAAGATTCAAATACATCCATTTCAACTGAACATTCCTCGCTGGATAAGTCTTTACCATTTCCTTCCAGATTGCAGAAGATCCATGAAGGTATTTGACAACAACTGAAAAGCTTATTGTACTTTAAGAGCACAAGAGAGTATCAGCCATAGGATTCAAACTTAAATGAGCAAGAAGAATGAAAAGATAATACACACACAATACATCAGTAAAAAAATTCCAAAATAAATTCAGAAGCAATATCAACAGAAGACTGCACACTAGCTTGGAAGTCCAAATCTAATAAATTAAAATGACTCCAGGGCGTAGAACATTGGAATACCAGCAAACTTCAGAAAGGAACATGAGAATAGATCAATGAATTTCGAAGTGATAAACCAGATGATAAATGCAGACTGGATTTTTCAGGTAGTAGACCTAATTAAAGCAGAATTAGAAATGTGGATTCAAACAGTAAGAAAAATACACAATGTCCCGTGATTCCCAGGAAATTTGACCAAAAAGATGTCCAGTCATTTTCCAGGAGATATGGAACCAAAATATATTAAAATTTAGAAGAAATAAGTAGCCCAAAGACTTCAGGAGACATGGACCAAAATGAAGCAGAAAACAAACAAGAAATTTGCATAATTGACCCCAAACAGTAAAAACACAGATGTATTTAATATAAATAAATTTGCATTCAAGATTCCAATACCATTCAAAATCGCAAGCAAACACCTCCCAACAGCCAATAAAATATTTGTCTAAGCAAAGAAAAGAAAACAAAATTAAAATAACCAATGTTTATTTTTTATAGATAACTACCTGAAGATTTAAGTTCTGGAGGTTATGCATTGAGGCAAGCTCAAAAGACCCCAGCGATGTCAATCTATTATTTGACAGGTCCAAGTGCTCCAATCTTTGAAGAGAGGACAGGTCGGCAGGTAGTTCCACCAATTTATTATTAGAAACCTTCAATGATATCAAAGCATTCAAATAACTTATCTCAATTGGCAAAGTCTTCATCTTATTGAACGAGAGATCCAGAAACTCCAAATTATTTAGGCAGCCAATTTCTGGAGGAAGAAATCTGCAAAAGTAAATGCACCTAATAAAACACAATTCCCCAAAACCTAAACATAAAGAAACTTTGTAGGCAGAAATTTGCAAACACGTACTTAATTCAAATTATTTCCCTATAATCTTATGGAACTTACACTGCCAACAAGCCACAGTGCAACAGTCTTCAAATACTTCAGACCAATTCTAACTGAAGTGCTAGTCCTATGAAGCGCAGACACAAGACACAGGTACAATACAACACAGATATGAGGACACACAGTAGCGACACAGGCTATTAATTATGAAATTATAATATTAAACTCAAATATATTAATTACTAAGCATGAGTGATATTAATTTTTTAATATTTATATAACAATCTATGTATAAAAGAAATAAAAACTAATAGCAATGCATATACATGTTCCTTTTTCATTTTTATTTTATTAAAATTCTCCACACATCACTTCTTTTCATGGTAAGTGTAAACAAGTTCATTACAATTTTTTGAAAATCTCAGCAGCGTGTGTTCCTTCGATAATTATGATTTTTTATGGAGATATAATTATGATTTTTGTATGATTAAAATAAAATAATTTCATGTTACAGTATGTCTATGCTTGTTCCGTAAAGTGTCTGAGAGGTGTCGAGAAAGACTTAGGCACTACAAGTGAACTTTAAAATTGAGGACAAATTTTATGAAGTCTAGGAACGTAACTGAGGAGAGTCTAAAGAGCGACTTTGACGCGGACACAACAAGGATATGGCATCCTCAATGCTAAATAAAGCATTAGTAACATTTTTTCATGCTTGAATTGAATATATGAGAAGATGCTGTTTGGACATTGACAATCTCATTATTCCCCTTAAAGATGTCCAAAAAACCCAACTTTTTGCCTTCAATGCATTATTCTTTTTAAGTTAATAGCTCCTAAACATTCCATTTTTGAGACTTTGACAATTGAAACAACCTAAATAAATTCAGGTAAAATGGTTGCAACTATTAAAGTCATTATTTTAGGCATTAGAGAGTAGCTTCAGCTTGCCTCACTAAGTACCTGCCAGTACTCATGTAGAAGCCTAGACAAG
Organism: Malania oleifera; assembly: GCF_029873635.1. NCBI lineage: Eukaryota > Viridiplantae > Streptophyta > Magnoliopsida > Santalales > Ximeniaceae > Malania > Malania oleifera. The sequence goes on from NC_080419.1 coordinate 9,022,114, forward strand.
CCAACCTGAATATATGTTGCGAGTTCAATTATTGAAATAAAGGATTGTGAAAATTTTAGAATATAAATTTAGCCAATTATAATTTATAACCCCCAGAAAATTAGAGCAAAGAGGCAAAATGTCATTTACACGATCAGTCTTTTTCCAAATCTTCGTAGTTCTTCTATCATAACATCATGGTCACACACTCTATATTCTTTCAGTCTTTATGTGTGTCAGGCCTTTCAATTGCTACGTATAACAAAATAAAAATGAAAGAATAACATTTCATTGTCCCTTCTTTAAAGGGAAAGAGAACAAGCTACAGATAACAAATTGACCAAGTGCAGTCCATACAAATTATGGGCACATAGTCACCTCCCCTATATCTTTTTCCAATTTTCCAATAACTCTTATGATTTGTATCATCCTCTTCTTTCACCCACTTCAACTTCAACTTTAGCCCACAACTAGTCTCGTCCTTCAAAAGGATCTCATCAAACTCATTCAACAGCTCAACCCTCCTAGTTGCCCAATCCTCCAACGAAGACCCTCTCCCTAACTTATCAGGATCTTCAAACTCCTGAAGAATAGCATTGTTCTCCAAGAGCCAAATCCCAAAACACTTCATTATATACCCTTTTTTAACTTGTCTTTAATAATTTCATCTTTTTCATAAAACAAAATGCTCCCAGCCCTCCACATCACAGCAGTCTCACCATGAGTCCGTAAATAAATTGAAAAGTCTCACCATGAGTCCGTAAATAAATTGAAAAATCTAAGATAACTAAGCCATGTGTTCTCAAACTTAAAACGAGAGGGCCCCCCCATTAGGGACCACCCTCGAAAAGAACTTTAATAAAATCTAGGAAAACATCCTCCCCCTGATTTGTGAATAAGTATCTAACAATGCAAATTGCAATAGACCAACCACCTGCCAGCTGACACGAATCAAGTAAACTGAGCACTATTCAACACAATATCTCTGAAGTCAGAGCTACTCATAAAAACACTCATACTAGAAGTAATCTTGGAGTCTTGGACCCTCCTCTAGCTTCTCATTAGAAAACCTATAGAAATTAAAATCAACTCCAACCCCACCCCCAATCCTTTTCTCCTCAAACACCCTGAATGAAGAACAAACCCGAATATAGCAGACAACTTTCCTACAGAAAGCTCCTTAGGCGAGGACAATTAGGAGTGTGAAAGACCCAAATAGGTGTATCAATTTCAATCGGCCTCACCATGAAGCTGGAAAACCAATAAGGTAGACAACAAAATGTAATCATATTGCATTCTGGGAAAGAAAAGATATTCAAGGAAAAGACACAAATATACAGAAACATAAAGTTCTGAGTCAAAATAGACACATAAAACTTAGCAAAGATTTAAGACATTTGGATTAAGTTAATCAATAATGTAATTTAGCACAATTATAGTGTTCTAGTTCATCTAAGAACCTTTACACATAATAAAATCGAGAATAACTATTCAATAACATGTGCACTAATCATGCAAGTGCTCATAAAATTGATTGAAATTCCTTACAACATGCATACAACAAGATCCAGTGAAATAAATTATATATATGGCCATCAGTAAATCTAAAGATAAATATGGAACAGATTAACAAAAAATTTCTATGCCTACGCTCTGATGGTTGGGGCAAACCATTAAATAGAAGGCCAGACTCAGGACCATGCATTGATACAAAAATACTAGCAAATTGGATGCTACCAGTTCATGAATCATGTTTCATCAGTCAAAAAAGATCCAGTATTTGCTTCATATCTGACATATGTTGTCAGCAGATTCAGGTCACCATTACAGTATCGTTAGACATTGTACCAGCAAGTATTTGGGCCTCAGATACATTTTCCGTTCTCAGCACTCTACGTGAAGCTTTTCTTTTCCTCACAACTTTGGACCTTCCCCGTTAGATGGTGATTAGGTGTGCAATAGAGTAGAATCATGGCTTTGAACTAAAACTGATTATTTATCTTGATTTCTTGAAGGCTTCTAACCCAACAACTCTATAATAAAGTTCATGTGTCTGATCCAGAAATTAATTGATCAAATTTAGATATAAGTTAAATATAATCTATGACAACCAATCTAACAGATATGACAATAAATTGTAATATGAATTTGAAGCACATAAAGGTCATAAATTAAGTGTGGTTGATGGAATTTGTATACCTGGGAATAAAATAGTTACATTATAAGGATATGATAGTTTACCAAACAAAAAAAAAAAATTGTGTTGCCACCATAAAGCAAATAACAATGCAAAAAAATTTATGATTGGTAACAAGAAATAGACCAATGATAGCTATTTCCAAATTTCATCAAAGAATGGCTATTCATTTCTTATTCCATGTTGCATGAAATAAAACAAGCTTTTGTATGAGTGGCTTCTTCAAAATTACTACATTCCGACACAATTTCCATTACATTCTTATGTATTTCATTATATTTCTAGGAGCCACACTGTGAACCAAATGAAACCTTACAGTTCTAACATTCATTTGAAATCTATGCACACTTCAACGATCCTTCACTCAAATACCTCATGTCCAAAGCTTTCAGAGGTAAATGTACCAGGACTAAAAGTTCATATTGCTTCTTCAATAAATTTCTACTCCAAAAGGCCCATGGCTACTGCTGCTCCAGATCAATAGCTGCTACTGTCCCGGCCACTGCTTCTCCACACCTAAACCTTCATGACTGATTTTTTGCTGCCTTTCAAATCCTCCAGTAGCTATTATCCTTCTCCAGCCTAATATTGGTTTTTTCTCTTAACCCAGATTTGAATTTTTAAAAATAAATTCTATACAAGGCATCTAAATTTTAAAATTCAATAGTTCAGAACTTGAAGAAAGTTTTCTCAGCGTCTTTTAAGTATTCCACTATTCTCCTTCAACACAAAATTCAAGCAACTTTTTACCACACTAACTTTTTCTTTTTATTTTGTAGTACCAAAGTGGAAGATGAGATCATATCTCCCAAAACAATCAAACTTAAATTGGCAATGAAATGTCCTTAATCTGCTGGTTTATAAACTTGGATTGGATTTGGAATGTATGAATAGCCCTGATCAGATTGGAATATAATCCATTTACAAGTTGAAGTGAAAGCCTTACAACCTCAGTAAAGCCACTATTTGAATTCTTCTGAACTTCTTTTTGGTTTCAGCCCAAATCAGAATTTTTCTCAGGTGATCTACCATGAACATCCACAGCTCCATCTTATTCTTTCCATCATAGGTGGACTATATGGGCCTCTAGCCTTCTAATTTGTTCCTAGAATTGCCACCTTGGTAGCTGGTTGATATGACATCTAATTAGTTGTTCAAACAGCAACAAATTCTCAGCTCAAAATGTTTAGAATTTCGAAATTAGGAGTATGGCTCAATGCATTCAAAATGCGAACAATCCCCAATTACAGAATTGCCACTTCAAGATAATTACATAATATAACAAATTTTGAGTCATAAGTGCATCAACGCACACTGCCGCACAAAATAAATTTCACTGCAAGTAGAATGTTATCAAGTTAATCTCTCCTTGTACCATGCAAGTTCTCATATAAAACCTGGAAAATTTCCACTTGTCCACATTTTCTATTGATCGACTTCATAACTATATTGGCAGCCCCTGCCCCATGAATGATTAAAGGTATCAACCACTGCCAATAGATACACACCGCCAGCTGGCCTCTCCCAATCCACTAAACAAGCCACTAAACTACAGTTGGACCAAAAACTCATGCAAGTTAGACACTCATGATAATTTAGTGATAACATTAGAAATCACTTTGGGAAACCATATGGAATTCACACAGCATATCATCAGTTAGTAAAAGTAACAGTTCTGATAAAAATCGTACACACTGATAATCATTTACAATTATTGCAAGTGAACGACATTCACATTAACCTGTAAATTTCATTGTATACATCGTCTCAGCCAGTCATTCTAAGTTCAGCATCATTTGATAAAACAATAACTTGGATTGGTCTAATGTCTTAGTTTCCATAACACTAACTCTAAAAGAATAATAACAACGGTGGGAAGAAAAACTTTGGTTGGCTAAAACATAAATTCCGTTTGTAAACTAACTGCTATACAAAGTGAAATATTTCAGATCGCATTTCTCTTGTAATAATCAAATAAGCATATCATTTTTTCCATTTATTTTATGGGACATATAGTTAACATGAACGTGAATTAACAAAACACAGCAAGAACACTAACCTTATCGAGAAGTGACAAACAGAGAGCTTAGTCAAACACTTAAGTCCCAAGATGTCGCTCAATATCGGAAGAGCTGAAGCCCGTGGAGGTGCCTTACTCAGCTCCAGCTCCTTCAAATCCTTAAGCTTATGCAACGGCAAACCACCAGTCAAACCCGGCGAAGATATCTTCAGCTGCAAGCGTTCCAGTTCAACCAAATTCCCATATTCCGCCGGAAACAAATTAATCTCATTCGCAAAGAATTTCAAGGTTCTCAACCGCCCAAGCCTCCCCAACGCCCGCGGAATCAAATTAAAGGCATTCTTGTACACATACAACCCCTCAACAGATTCATCGGTATCAACCACCGACGAAAACTCCAAACTTTTCCCGGAAACGTCGAGAACGGACTCATCGTCAGTAAAGTTACCTAAGCTCAAAGTACACTCGGAGGCCTCCGTCTTCTCGGCGTTCTCGGAATTGTTCGAGTCTTCTCCTTTGGCGGAAAGTGTTTCCTTGGAACTGGAAACCTGCATTGGAATCCAGAGGGAGGGATCAAGAATGCAAAAAGGGGAAAGGGTTTCTCGATTTTGCTAGGATTGACGTTAGGGTATGGCCGAGGGGGTTTGACTAAGAAATCAATATGGAAAATATACAAAACAAAGAGAATTCGACAGTAAATAAAGCATTCGATATCCAGAAAAACAATGGAAATCGAGGAGAAGGAAGAGAAAAATGCCAAGAAACTTCCTTTCCGGAGAGGAAGACGGAACCCTAGACGGCAGAAACACAGGCAGAGGAAGTATAAAGGAGACAAAGGTGACAATGGATTTGATTTTTGGGCTCCCCAAGTTTTGTTACCAAAAGGGGCACTTCCAGTTTTGGTGTAGCCGAAATTCAAAAAGAACCTCGTTGATGCGTCGAATTGAATTGGAGTGGGAAAATTGATCCTAGGAGACTTGGCAGGTGCGCGCGCCACGTGCCCAGACATTGGAAAAAAACAGGAAACTCGCAGGTAATGCGTGTGAACGCTATCCTTCAGGCAAGCTATCCGCATTATATGTTTAATTTTTTATGGTCATTTTAATCATATTTTATATTGAAAAAATATACATAACAATTGATTTTCTTTTTTATTTTCCCTCTCACAAATATAATTTTTCAGGTTCAAGCAAAGTTGTAGAAATAATTATTTTAATAATTTTATATTTTCATAATAAAAAATAAGTTAGCTTTTGGGGGGGGAAAGATTATACTATTCAACCATTACAACATACCTCATAATAATAACTCAAATATTTACCAAAATTATTTTTTGAAATCACTTAACATCAAAATTATCCTTATATATTTAATACAATTGTCTTAAATGAATGTCCACAACTTGAAATGCCATATTTGAATGGATTCATCATCTTTTTTTTTTTTTGAATTACGCACACGGATATCTAAACGTGTCCCGTTTTAAATGGTCCGTGACTAATCATACGTCTCTTGAAGTTGACCGTCACATCCAAAGAATGATAAATTCGGAGTTCCAGTGATGAAAACGAACTCGAGAGGGTTTAAAAAGAACACCTGACTTATAGAGGGCACTCCTGGCAGCTAAATTGGAATTCATCTCCTTTATTCATGATAATGTGGTCTTTAAAGCCCCAACTATATATACATATATATATATAATATATAATATAATATAATTTGAACATTTTGTACATAATAATAATAGTATTAATTATATTATTATTACCCTCCATTTGTCATTTCCTACAAAGTTTTAATCACCTCTATATCCCAAACTAGAACTGAAGTCCATTGCTGTTATTCGTTCTGCCCACATCCCTCCATCTGCCCTCAACTTTTTTCCAAACCCTTTTTTTGAATTCCTATGTAATGATTGGATGCTTCTTTTACATACATCTCTCTTGCTAGTAGAACCCAAAGAATCATGGTGGTAAAAGAACTCTCCTTGGCTTCCTAATTTCTTTTCTTCTCTTCCCTTCGCCTCTTTCAGTTATTATTTTAACTTTTTGTTTCTCTAATTGAAATTTGTTTGGAAGGATATATTAAATCATACGTTTGCAGTGGAAATTCTAAAACAAGATTGGTGTCCATAAAATTCCCACATTACTAGTTTATAGAAGTGTATTTTTTCTTGAATTTGTGTTTGTGTTTGTTTGTGCGCGCACATGCACGCACACATGCATATATTTTCAACTACTATGCTACTTGGTAATTTATTTTTTTCATCCTTAGGACTTTTGTTACCTCAAGTGTTTCGGATTCATTCCCACTTGTGGATTATCTAGTGACTACCAAGGTTTGTCAATGGGTGGGCATCAAAATTTTCATCAAGCCTATGGGTTGGTGCCTATTGTGCAGATCAATGGCCACAGAATAAACAAATCGTTCCTGATCTTATATGCAACAACCAACAATAACTAATATGGCAACACAATCCTAGATATTTATAAAGCATAAAATATGACACCAAGGACTTATGGGTTCACCAATGCTTACGTCCCTGAGCAAACAGCTGTAATTTTCACTATCTTGTGTCAAAGCCACGAATTACAACATATAACCTTGTATATATGCTACTCTTCAACTGCTACTCTCTCAACCCCTGTAAAGTTTTTTCCCCTCTTAATCCAACCTATTCAACTTCCTAATTAAAAATATCGTTAGTAAAACAAGCCAAAATCAACGACGGTTTCAGACATACAACCGTCAACGATTTATTCTCGAGAACAATCGTCCAATTAACCGTCGATGGTTTGGCACATCGAAGGACCTCTGCCAAACCATCGAGGGTTTTCTTCTCCTGAGTCCTTACTTCGTCGATGATGAATCTAACAAACCCATCGACATTTCCTCTCAAACCATGCTTCCTTTCTCTGTTTCCTCCTCATGTTTTATTTGGACATGTGTACCTCTCAATATATGAGCCCTATTACAACAATCCCACCGTCGAACGAATATACAATACAACCTTTAAGGAGAAAATTGAAAACATAACCTGTAGCTCCACTTGGGAAAATAGGTTGGGAACGTCTCCCATTTAGCATCTGGAGACGTTAAGCAAGTGTCTAAAGCAATACTTGAACTCTATTCAGGCTTGTCTACGATACTAGGGGGGGGGGGGGGGGGGGTGAGGGGGGGGAGGGAAGGGGGGGGTGGGAAGAAAGGGGGAGGGAAGGGGGGGATGGGGGGAAAAGGGGGAGAAAAGTGGGGGGGGGGAAAAGGAAGGACAGAGGGAGGGCGTGGGGGATAGAAGGTGGGGCGCAAATCCCCCACGGGAAACGCGTCGTCTCCCCTCATTCTCAGAAGTGGTGAACTTCTTAAGCAAGAGTTCACCAAAAGAAACCAATTCTCTAATCATGTGAAATTTTAATCAATGTGGTTTGTCCTCCATGATTTTTCCCAAATAATGGCACTCTGACTATCACAACTCAACTGAACTTCACGTTGCTGAATATCCCAAGCTCCTTGACTAATCCTTGTCAGAGAACAACACACAAGCTGAATCCTTGGAATAAGCAAAGGCAACGAATCATTCTTGAAGCAAGCCCCAATACCCAGAATAAGTGGCCTCTCACCTCAATCAGTCTTAGTGAAATAGTGCAACTACAGACAAAGACTATAATCATGGGACCTCCAACAATAACCTCCTACAAGGGTGAACACATATATTGTTATAGACCAAGTCAAAACTGTGATCCAAGTCCCTACATAGTATGCATCCACATGTCCTAGACTAAAGGAGCACTCTCTGTTGTCTGCCGAACTGGAGCCATAGTCTGTAGTACACTCAACATCTGAAAATCAACCTGACTGCATCCCAATTGTTGTTGACTCCAAATTTTGAAGCAACTTGCTCATCACATCACCAAAACTCCACACTGACGAGAAGGAAGAGAAAAATGCCAAGAAACTTCCTTTCCGGAGAGGAAGACGGAACCCTAGACGGCAGAAACACAGGCAGAGGAAGTATAAAGGAGACAAAGGTGACAATGGATTTTGATTTGGGCGCCCAAGGTTTTGTTACCAAAAGGGGCACTTCCAGTTTGGTGTAGCCTGAAATGTCAAAAAGAACCTCGATTGAGGCGTCCGAATTGAATTAGGAGTGGAAAATTGAGCCTAGTAGACTTGGCAGGTGCGCGCGCCACGTGCCCAGACATTTGGAAAAAAACAGGAAACTCGCAGGTAATGACGTGTGAACGCTATCCTTCAGGCAAGCTATCCGCATTATAATGTTTAATTTTTTATGTCATTTTTAATCATATTTTATATTGAAAAAATATAATAAAAATTGATTTTCTTTTTTTTATTTTCTCTCACAAATATAATTTTTAGTTCAAGCAAAGTTGTAGAAATATATTATTTAATAAATTTATATTTTAATAATAAAAAATAATTTAGCTTTTGAATGATTATACAGATTCAACCATTACAAACCATACATCATAATAATAACTCAAATAATTTACAAAATTATTTTTTGAAATCACTTAACTATCAAAATTATCCTTATATATTTAATACAATTGTCTTAAATGTCCACAACTTGAAATGCCTATTTCAAAATTGGATTCATCTTTTTTTTTTTGAATTACGCACCGGATATCTACGTGTCCGTTTTATGGTCCACGTGACTAATCATACGTCTCTTGAAGTTGACCTCACAATTCCAAAGAAAGGATAAATTCAGGAGTTCAGTGATGAAAACGAACTCGAGAGGGTTTGAACACCTGACCTTATGAGAGGCACTCCTGCAGCTAAATTGGATTCATCTCTTGATTCATGATAATGTTGGTCTTTTAAAGCCCCAAATATATATACATATATATATATATATATATATATAATTTGATAGTTTGTACATAATAATAATAGTAATTATTATTATTATTATTACCCTCCATTTGTCATTTCTACAAAGTTTTAATCACCTCTATATCCCAAAACCTAGAACTGAAGTCCATTGCTTGTTATTCGTTCGGCCCACATCCCTCCATCTGCCCCTCAACTTTTTTCCAAACCCTTTTTGAATTCCTAATAAGTAATGATGGGATGCTTCTTTTACATCCTCTCTTGCTAGTAGAACCCAAAGAATCATGGTGGTAAAAGAACTCTCCTATGGCTTCCTAATTCTTTTTCTTCTTCCCTTCCCTCTTTCAGTTATTATTTTAACTTTGTTTCTCTATTGAAATTTTGTTTGGAAGGATATATTAAAATCATACGTTGCAGTGGAAATTCTAACAAGATTTGTGTCCATAAAATTCCCAACAGTACTAGTTGTATAGAAGTGTATTTTTTCTTTAATTTGTGTTTTGTGTGTGTGTGTGTGCGCGCACATGCACGCACACATGCATGATAGTTTCAACTATGCTACTTGTATTTATTTTTTCATCCTTATGACTTTAGTGACCTCAAGGTTTCGGATTCAATTCCCCACTTGTGGATTATCTAGTGAACTACCAAGGTGTGTCAATGGGTGGGCAGCAAAATTTTCAGCCTCATGGGTTTGGTGCCTATTGTGCAGATCAATGCACAACAGAAATAAACAAATCGTTCGGATCTTATAATGCAACAACCAACAATAAATAATATGGAAACACAATCATAGATATTTTATGAAAGCAATAAAATAATGACACAAAGGACTTATGTGGTTCACCAATGCTTACGTCCACATGAGCAAACAGCTGTAATTTTCACTATCTTGTGTCAAAGACCACTGAATTACACCATATAACATTGTATATATGCTACTCTTCAACCCTGTAAAGGTTTTCCCCCTTAAATCCCAACCTATTCAACTTCCTAATTCAAAAATATCGTTGAGTAACAAGCAAAATCAACGACGGTTTCAGACATACCGTCAACGATTTATTCTCGAGAACAAATCGTCAATGTAACCGTCGATGGTTTGGCACCATCGAAGGACTCTGCCAAACCATCGACGGTTTTCTTCCTGAGCCTGACTTCGTCGATGATGAAACTCTACAAACCATCGACAGTTTCCTCTGCAAACCAGCTTCTCTGTTTTCTCCTCATGTTTTATTTGTACATGTGTACCACTCAATATATGAGCCACATATTACAACAATCTCCACCTCGACGAATATACACCCTTTAGGAGAAAAATTGAAAACATAACCTGTAGCTCCACTTGGGAAAATAGGTTGGGACGTCTCCCATTTAGCATCTGGAGACGTTAAGCAAGTCTAAGCAATACTTGAACTTATTCAGGCTTTGTCAACATATCTACCGCATTCTCAGAAGTGTGAACTTTCTTAAGCAAGAGTTCACCAAAAGAAACCAATTCTCTAATCATGTGAAATTTTACATCAATGTGTTTGGTCCTCACATGATTTTTCGCCAAATAAATGGCACTCTGACTATCACAACTCAACTGAACTTCACGTTGCTGAATACCCAACTCCTTGACTAATCTTGTAAGCCACAATGCTTCCTTGGCAGCTTCGGCCACTACCATATGCTCTAACTCAATGGTAGATAGTGCAACTAGAGACTATATCATGGACCTCCAACAAATAGAACCTCCTACAAGGGTGAACACATATATTGTTATAGACCTCCTGTGATCCAAGTCCCCTACATAGTATGCATCCACATGTCCTAGAACTAAAGGATCACTCTGTTGTCTGCCGAACATGATGCCATAGTCTGTAGTACCCCTCAAACATCTGAAAATCAACTTGACTGCATCCCAATGTTGTTGACCCAAATTTGAAAGAAACTTGCTCATCACACTGACAGCTTATGCCAGATCCGACCTTGTACAAACCATAACATACATTTAAATATCCCACTGCACTAACATATGAGACCTTTGACACGTCACAAACATCACCATTTATCTTTGGGCACTGGGCGATAGACGATCTAAATGATTTGCTAACAGTGTACTAATTGGTTTTGCATTAACCATGCTAAACCTCTCCAATACCCTCTCAACATAGCATAAGATAACCACAATCTCCCTACAACTATGTCCTTGCGAATCTTCATCCCAATGATGTAGGACGAGGAAGGGTGACCTAGTCCTACTTGTTAATCCTCAATCAACACATACATCAAATTCACTTTAAATTGAGAATTAAATCAACCAAACTTAAACTGTAACGGCCCAACCTGCCATGTAACACCCCAACCCCGAGGGACCTGGGATATTAACTTTTTACTATTAATTTACAGCAGAAGCAAAATAAACTCAATTATTATTAAACCAGAGCACTAATTATCTATATTACAATCATTTATTTCAAAAGAAGAAAAATTACATAAGCATAAATATCTGGCATCATACTAATATTTCTAAACAATCTTTATTTTTCTATCCCCACCTGCATGCTTGCTAAGCCTGATTTTTAACATGCTCTTCAGAGTTATCTGAAATAAAAATATGATTGGAGTGAGACGACGCTCAGTAAGTAAATAAGATTATTATTAGTGTGTGGCAAAAATGAGTTTTTTAAAAATTTCGTAAAAAAATATTTAATATTATAACTTCAAAACTGTCTCTAGAATAAATATAAATTTAAAAATTTCTACATAAAACTTTTACCATCAACTATAACAGTAAAATTTTATAATCATATACTATAACTGTTAAATTAAACTTTTAACTTTAAAACCGTATAAATATTTAATGATAAATATACATATACTTTTCCTTATACGTTTTCTTTAGATCGTCATTTAAGCACTAAAATGATCATTTTCATGTAAACTTATACTTTTCTTTCAAATCATCAGTAACTTTGTACACATAATTAAATATGTATAAACATATATTGTAAAAACCACCCTTAGGCCTGTTTGCCGTAAGTCATGTTTACCCCCATCACTGGGTTGTGCGGTCCGAAGACTGGATTTAGCTGGCTAGCCAACCAAACTAAATCAACGTACGTAAACTTTAAGTGAGATTTTCCTTATTAAGTTTTGGTCCGGAACCAGTTGTGCACTCAGGAGAAATCCACTAACATAAATAACCACTCTGTAAACAGTGTGGGTGAACTCTGATCCGTTTAAACTTTAAGTTACGGTACCGAGTATCTGTAACTTTGAACTTTCGTTGCCATAAAGGGTTTTAAAATCATCTTATTATAATTTATGCAATTTAAAATAATATCGTGAAAATCTCATCTTTACTCATATTTTCATAAAAAAAAAATGCAACGTAAAAATAAACTCATGCCACACAATTTTTGTGTTAAAAATATATATAATTTTATTTTTGAATAGAAAGAAATGCTGAAAATTTACCCGAGGGGATTAGAACATTTCTTAACCTAAAAATAGATGCAAGTATATTAAAGATAGAACTGATATAATTAAATATGCGTAAAAATAAACTCATAGAAATTTTGTGGAACTAGTTAACATAATTGAAATTTACTTATAAAATAAACTCGGGTATGAATCTTAAATAAAAAAAAAAAACTAACATAATCAAAATTTACTTACCTTCTTCCTTACGAACACTGTAACTATCTCTAAGAAATGAGATCGGAAAAAGTGGGTGATTGAGAACTTACTCCAAAATTCTTTTTCCACCACAATTTCTTTCACTCACTAATTCTTCTCTTCCTTAGAAAATTGTTGTGAAAAATGAAGGTTAGGAGCTCCCTATTTATAGGAAAATTTTGGGGAAGAAATGAAATTTATAAAAGTGTAGGGAGATGGGTGAAATTATAATTTTTTTAAAATTAAAGAATGGACAAGGGATGGGCAAAGTATGAGTTGAGTATGGGATGTGGATGGAGGTCATGTGGGAGTGCTTGCCACCATTCCCATTAAATAAATTTTTAATTAATCACTTACCTAATTAATTAGTCAATTAGTAAATTAATTATTTTATTATTTTATTATTTTTCTTAATCATTATTATCATTATTATTATCATTGTTTTTACTTTTAAACTATTTTTAGTATTTATTTATTTTATTATTTATTTTTGAATAAGAATTAAATTTGAATTTTGAAAACTCATGTGGGCCCCACACAACTTCGAGACCCAAATGGATCCTACGTAACTCGAATAACTCTCATACGATTTTATGCGTCCTACATAGCTTTGAGACTCGTGTAAACCTCCATACGGCTTCGGGATTCATGTGGGCCCCACACAGTCTTGTGAGCCCCGCAGAGGATACCTATATTATTATTATTTTATCATATATTTCTACAAATTATATCAGTCAAAATATTATTTTATGTACTTATTTACGTATATAAACAGTGTCTTGTGGCTCCGGGACTCATGTGGACCCCACATAGTCTTGTGGGCTCCACATATTATACCTATATTATTATCATCTTATTATATATTTCTATAAATTATGTCTGTCAAAACACTATTTTATGTATATATACTTATTTATGTGAACAAACAGTGTCTATCCTGTTTATCCTATGAAATTCCATTTTGACCAGGCCGACCTCCAGGGAGCGACTGAGCCGTAATGGTCTCTGAGCACTCGCTTAGACAAGGTCTTTCTTAGGCATCAAACATGGAATCAAGGATCTTACAGAAAAACACTTCTGTATTAATATTAACTCAATGACCATTTTTATTATTTTATTATTATTGTGCTTTAATCATGTATATATTTTTGGGTCATCACATGCCACGTGGGCTCGGGGTGTTATTTGTGGAACAAAATAAATAAAATGCTCTGATACCACTTGTAGCACCCCGAACCCAAGAATGGGGCCCGGAGTGCTAGTTAAAATAAAAACTCTCTAATACCATGATACCTCCACCCGCCCTAACAAGGGAAAATCGGGTGGTCTTGTCATAACTAAAAATAAAACCATACAGCGAAAGAAAACACCTAAATTACATTATCAGAGTTCTAATTGTCCCCAAAAACACATATTAACTTTCTGTCAACATAATACAACCCAAAATAACAAAATATGATAACTGGTATCTCTCTAACTTTGACTACTACTATCAACCATCTAATCCCAACCCCAGGGTTAGCTAGGCAAGGTTGTAAAGACCCGAAAAATTAAATTAATAAAAGAAATGAAGAGAATTTAAAAGGAAATTTTTAAAAGGGAGAGAAAATAGGGCTTCATCGACGAACACAGGGGCTTCATCGATGAACACAGGATCTTTGTCGATGAATATTCCATAGATTTCGGCGACGAGATACATTGTCTCGTTGACGAGATATTACCGAGAGAGTTTTGGGAATTTCAGGTTCATCGACAAAATAGACCCCTTGTCGACGAAGTGCCTTTATGTATTCGTCGACGAACCACTTGAATTCGTTGACGAATCCCGGACTATAAAGGGTGGAAACCCTCATTTCAGCGCCACCCTCTCTCTCTCTCTCTCTCTCTCTCTCTCACTCACACACACACACACACGCACACACACACTTTCTCTCTCTAGAACCATGGTCCCCTCCCATTCTTTCTTTGTTTTCTGCTTCGTTAAAGCCCGGATTGACAATTGTGAACCACCACGGGGTTCCTGGGAAGATTCTCTACAACATAGGCAGAGTAGATTTCCAGTTTGGAGTTCTGGGGTATCATCCCAAAATCAGGTTAAGTAAGAGATTTAAAGGTATTATAGGTTGTTTGGAGTATTTGAAATGTAGGTAGTATTATACAGAAATTATTGTGGGAAATGAGTTGACTGATTTGGTAAAAAAAAAAAATGTGATTTTTAGGCTTTTAAGTTGGGAACGCTGAGGAGCGTCAAAATTGGGTGTTAGTGGACCTCTCAGTAAGCCAAGTAAGGGGAATAAATTATAGTAGTCTTTTTTATGAAAATTATGGGTTGAGAAATATGTGAAAATGGTGTATGATATTTTTCCTGAAATTTATTATGATATAAATATCAGATGAAATTTGTGTGGCATACGATTTATATTGAGAAATGTTTAAATTGGATTAAATGATTTACCCTATGAAAAATGTGATACTGAAATGTGTTTTGATATGAGAACTGAAATGTGGGAAAATGATGAAAGTGAAACACACTTGAAAATGTATCTTCTGAGAAAGGATAAAATGTGAAATATGGGAATGTGCATTGAGAAATATTGAATTATGTGAAATGAACTATGTATATGTTATTATGAGATGAAATGAATTTTGAACTGATGAAATGATGAAATGAGTTGAGAATACTGAATATGTGAAATGAAAATATTGTAATGATATTTCTGTAATATGAAAATGAGAAATGTGAATATGAGAAATATGATTATAAGAAATGTGAATATGTGAAATGAAAATATTGCAATGATATTCTACAATATGAAAATGAGAAATGTGAATATGAGAAATATGATTACGAGAATTGTGAATATGTGAAATTTGAATATTGTAACGTTAATTCTACAATATGAATATTAAATTGTGAGAAATGAAATGTGAAATTTCAAAAAGGGAATACAGACATGTGATTGATGAAATGTCAATACGCTATAATGATTGCTGGTATGTGGCAGTGATAACCCTGATGGATAGATATGGAAACCCTAATGATGGTTGTGATATTGAGAGCACAGTACCATTGCTAGTAGTGTTAGTACAACTACACAGACTCGTGGAGCGTGTGGCGTGACAGTCGACTAAGCTGTATAGTAGAGTTGTTGTGCCCGTGAGTTCGGATCAAGGCTTTTGGCTGGCCAGCCGTACTACAAATACGAGATATGTGATGATATTTGACCTAACTAGGTCGGCCAACCGCGGTTAGGTCTAGCCTTCAGGCCACACAACCCTATTCATGGGGGAAAGCATGACGTGGAGCAATATCCTAAGGGCATCCATGAGTATAGACATGGATGCATCGATTATGGTGACACTCATGAGCTTGATATGGAAATGGAAAATGAAAAGGAAACGAAAATGGAAATAAAATGAAAATGGAAATGAAATAATAATGGGAACGATAATGAAAATGAGAAATGAAATAGTGTGAGTTAATAAATAATTTAAGCGAAGTAAAACACATCACTTGAGGGCTTACTGAGTAAGATGAGTGCTCTGATAAGTATCAGTTGTAGCTGAATCCGAGTTAATCGGGTTAGACTGCAAGCAATATCAAGGCAGAAGGAAGCTGCTTGTATGGGCGGGTAAGCTTCCTTATTCTCAGGAACTTCGCCGGTAAACTTGGGATACAAATGAATAATTTTGGAAATAGAAGTAAAGCTTATGAAAGCTTGTGTTGTATATCTATATGTTTGTGATTATGGAATTGGTATATTTTCTCAGAAGATATTATTATTGAAACGAATATGTGTTATTATATAATGAATCTCATATTGTTACACACTGTAGATAATTTATTCCGTCTTACTGAGATGTGTCTCACTCAATCATTTAAATATTTCAGGAAACCGAGATAGACCCAGTGATAGAGCTCTGAGGTAGAGGGGAGCAGATACCCTATGTAATGACCCAAAGAATAATAGTATTTAAATAATAAAAAGGAAGGAAAAATGGAGATGGTAAAAGAGGGCAACGTGGCACTTAGGGCTCGTCAATGAGAGTGCGCTTCGTCGACGAGAAGATACCAAGAGGATATTTGGACGGCTATGAATTTCATCGATGAGTTGCCTTCTAGACCTCGTCGATGAGGTGACGTGGCTCGTCGACGAAGGTCAGTGTATATATAGGCCCAAACTTCATTTTTGGCCAAAATCTTCTTCGCAGAACCTTCCTTCTCTCTCCTCTTCGATTCTCCTTCCTTCTCTCTCAATTTATGGGTTCGTCTGCCGTCGGATTGACGATCTGAAGCCACCATTACACTCCTGGCGAAGTTCTCTGCATATCTGCTGGAGTCGATCGTCAGTGGGTCGAGTTCGGAATTCATCCCACATTCAGGGTAAGGCTTTCTACTCAATATTTGACTTCCTGACAATTGTAGAAAGCATAGTACACGTAGAAATAATGAAGTTTAGTTCTGGGAAATATTATTTTCAGGGTGTTGAACGGGGAACCTTGCGGGTGCAGGACTGTTTTCTTGGGAGCTCTTCAGGAATTAGGTAAGGGGATAAACTAAACTAGTTGTTTTACAAAAATTATAAGTAAAATTGTATAGCATCTGATTTCAGGAAAATATATGTGTATAAATATATATATATATATATATATATATATATGTTAGAATTGGTGTATTCCCAAAAGTGGGGGTGAATTGGAATTTTAAACTTTTCTCCTAGGTTAAATATCCGTATAAAATAACCTAGGGTCGGTCTATATAATTCCAAATGCGCCGATATATAAGATATGTAGAAATTTAAATCAAGCGCATCATTCATACAATAACATATGCGTGCGGTAAATGTAGAGTGCGGAAATGTAAATAAACACACGATATGTTATTGAGGTTCGGCCAACTATGCCTACGTCGTTGCCTCAAGCTCGCAAGCTTGAGGATTCTACTAATAGCTTACTTAAGGGTGGAGTAACACCAATTACAACCAGGTCAATTAGCACAGGGCTGACCTCAACCTTAACCAGGTCAATTAGCGGGGTTGACCTCAACCTACACGCCTTAACAGGATGGCACACCTAACTTTCCTAACCGGGTCTAAGCCAATCCGGGACTATTCCAGGGCTAGTCTCCCTCTTCAGGCCCATGCCTACAAATACAATATATGTGTATTACAATCAAATGGTACAGTGATTGTGCTTTCATGTAAAGCATATATGTACCCAAATACACGCAATAACATACACCATAGTATGATTCAATATGTAAGCTCAGTGTGGTCTAAACAGTTCAACTCTCAAAGGTATTTTCTATCAGTGTAATGTGTACGTGAGACTGTCAAACAAGCAATCTTTGTATGACAAGATATTCAACTTAAAAGCTCAAGCAAAGATATTAGCTACACTCCATATATTTCAATCAACAGGTTTTCTCAATACATATATGTATATGAAGCTCAAGTAGTATATATATTTGGTTTGCTAAATGAGATTAATCTTTTGTATTCAACTAAAGATATAAATTAATGAATATAGCAACAAAGATTTTTCTCACACAAACAAATATCTCTTTAAATATTTATCAAGATAAAGCATACTAGATATTTGAAAGTATTTTGAAAATATTTTGCAATCAAAAGCAAATACAATCTTCTCAAGATATTGCAAAGAAGGTGCAAGCTTAGAAGATCTATCAAAGTCTTCTTAGGATAAACGTATCAACAAAGTCCCCTAAGAATCCTTAGGTTTGGCTCTCAAGAAAATCGTGTCAATCAAATAGAACAAGGAGAGCAAACCTTTCCAAACAAACACTTAATCGACTTACAGAGGGTTTAGACAATAGTAGCAGGTAAGTATGAGTGAATGGGGCTTAGATGTGAGTATTATGGATATTTGAACTTGAAAGATAATTTTTAATCAAGTAGGCTAATCAAGTTATAAATCTTCCCAAATGAAGGGGTATAAATAGAAAACCCCTAAAATATGATTGTTAGGGATGTAGTCGGGAATATTAGAAAAGATTAATGATATTTTAAATATTTTAACCCTGATAAAAATAAGTTAACCATGGTAAAAATGCAGGGCCACCCGAGAGGTCTGGTCGACCAGAACAGTTTTGATCGACCAGATCTCATATGGTTTGGTCGACTAAGAGGATTTTGAACTAAGGGCCCGGTCGACCGAAAGTGCCTTTCCAAAGGCGATTTTTCATTTCTTCGAGGTTCGATCGACTAGGTAGTTAGTGTACAAAAATGGCTCAGTCGACCAAATGGTCAAATTTTTTACCAGAGAGGGTTTCAGTCGATCGGGGAGTTTTGAACTGCATTGGTTCGGTTGACCACGACCTTGGTCAACAGTTGACCTAGGTCAGGTTCGGTCGACCAGGCCAAAATGAACTGTCTTGGTCGGCCGACCGAAAGTGCACCAAGTGTGCATTTCGGTCCCGTTTCAAAAATACAAACCCTATTCAAGTGCCTAATACATGCAAGTGCAAAAGTGAGTGTCCTAAGGTCACTTGGGCTCAAATTTTGAAGACACCGAAAAAGTCCAGTGTCGATCGACCGAACCCTAAGGTCTTTCTCAGGTCATTTCCCATTTACGGTTTATTTGAGCTTACGTATTATCATGCATGTGATGTGTGTGAGCTTATTACAAACCAAAGACCTATTTACTATTACAGACCCTTTAAAAATGAATTAAATACAATACAATCGATAAATGGGTCTTCAGCTTTAGTTCCTCTTTGTGCACATCTCAATCTTTGACAATTTTAGTTCCTGCACAAAACCTCAAACACACATTAGATACAATGAGTATTTGTCATAATCAAAACCAGGTGTGACCAATAAGGTCAACAATATATATATATATGAGTATTATGTTGGGAAATACTGCTAAAAATGATAATATGTTTTGAATATAATATATATGTAATACCCATTTTGTGTGGCATGAGTAGATTTTATGATAAATTACCATTTTTTGGGAACATGATAATATTATGGATTTTTATAATGGGAAACCGGCATACGAGCCGATAGTTTTATATGTTTTGTCGGCGTACAGGCCAAGCTATGTATATGATTTGCCATCGTATGGGTCGAGCTATGTGTATGATTTGCTTGCATACGAGCCAAGCTATGTATATGTGTTGCCAGCATATGGGCCGAACTATGGATATGTTTTGTTGGCGTACGGGCCGAGCTATGGTAAAATACGAAATGCTGGCCTACGAGCCGATGATTTTCATGATGTATATATATATATATATATATATATATATATATATATATATATATATATATGCGAAATGACATGATGATATTGATTTGGCAATTAATAGTATGAAATATCCATGTATCACAGTTTCATTATATGCTATATGTTATCAGAACCTGGTTGGCTTGGTTTTGGCTACGACTTACACGGTACCGTTGCTATGTGTTCGTGATCATCACGATATTGTGTTAGCACTGCAATACAGAGTAGCGTGAGGACGGATAGTCGATGTGGTTTTAAGAAGTGTGAGCGCCCCTGGTGTACGGACCAAGTCTGGCAGACCCATTGGACTTACAGACTGTACTTTTGACTTGGCAGTGGTCGACCAACCATTGTCAACCCAGTCATGTGGGGGTAATACATGACAACAGTCAGCTAACCTACCAGGATTGTTTTCGTATTATTATTATATGAGATGAATTATGTTTATGAAAAATGCAGTATGTTTTGCCATGTTATGATGATACATGTTTTCCTAAATATGATATAACAGTTTACTAAATATGTGTATATATGATTTATGTATAACACGGAAAACTCATGTTGCCACACATTGGTATTAGTTTATTTCCCTTACTGAGAGGTGTCTCGCCCCAAATTACATGATCATTTTAGGAGCCCTAATAAGAGAGGGATAAAGTTTCGCTGAGGTAGCTACAGTTGGTTTGCCCTTTTCTAAAGGGTAAGTGTTTTGGTAGGGTCAAGTGGATTTTGTGAAAAGTGACCCTAGGTTTCTTTTGGACTGTGTATTATGTATACATAAATACAATGGATGTAGTAACTCTAGCATTGCGATGAGTGATGTTGGGTTTATGATATTATATGATTTTATGTTTACTGTTGCTTAGACTTCCGTACTATATTTCTAATGTATCCCTGGCACCCACGGGTTCAGGTTGATTATGATCTGCTGGGTTTGTTATGTTGGTTTAATTATATTATGGAAAATTTTTTTGGAAATTAAGCAGGTCGTTACACCCTGAGTAGTCAAGGTGAGTATTCTGAGGTTGAGAGGTTTGATTCTCTTAGAGGTTTTGTATTAGACTTGTATTTATGGATGGTATAGTACTTTGGTATGTGCATTCGTTGTGGTATGTATATATTTATGAAATGACTTTCGCTGTTAGGATCATGTATATGAGTATGATTGTATACCTGGTACCCACTTTCGAGTCGGGTTATGTATTATGGTATTAGTGGTTGACGTGGTCGGTTTATGGTTATATGTGATATTTACATGGAAAAAAAAATGGTATGAAAAATCGGGGCATCACAACAGTTCCCTGTAGGACTTGAAAAATGAGATGGATAATGGGGTAAGACACTTCTCAGTAAGGCAAATTAGACTATCATCAGTGCGTGGCTAACATGAGTTTACTATGAATATAAAACTTTCATTATTTAACTGTATCTGAAATGGTATTTTAAAACTATACTGATATGTAATACTGAAAATACATAATTTATGAATAATATACTGTCAGCTTAGCATAGCCCATTAATAGTAAATTTTCCCATATATGTATAAAAGAAATCACCTTGTCTTGTTGAAGTATCCCCCCGTGAAGGGACATGCGGCTCGAAGGCTGGACTAAGCATATGGTCGGCCGGCCATAGCTAAGTCAGAAAAAGGTAGTAAGTACGATTGTGCCTACCCTATACGTGGAACTGCATCAGGAGGGTCATCCGGAACTACATCGGGAGGGGTCCCCCTTAACTACATCGAGAGTAGTACTCTACCCAAGCGACAAATCGACTATCCCGCATCACACTTCCATCCTCGTGTGATTGCACTCACTGGCCAAAACATAGCTATGGTACCGTGCTCTAATATCACATCTGATCCTCAGGGTTCTTAAATCATATATGACAATTTATGTAATGAAAATTGTAGTCATGAATTCACTTTCATAAAACTATATAAAACATAAGTTTTTCATAATTTTGTAAAATATCTGTCATATACTGTCTCGGTATAAAGCTGACATATCAAAATCGGCATCTAGCCATCATATCACATTTCAATTTACAGCCGTCATATCACATCTCAGCATATAGTTGTCATATCACATCTCGGCATATAGTCATCATATCTTACTATATCATAACTATATAAACATTCTGTTTGTTTATGCCATTTTAAATAATTCTCATGCCACACAATTTTTATCCGATAAATCATAAATATAATAAACTGTCTGGAAAACATACAAGTTGCTGAAAACAGGGGTATGAGCGTCTCCAGGGTTTAATTTAACTCAAACTATATATTTTACTGAAAATAGGAGATGTTCAAACCATTCACTTTAGTTTTCCCCAAAAATGTATAAAAGTCAAAACAACCATTTTCATATGCCTGATTCGTTCAAAAAATCATATATACCATTTCTGTAAACATATACTACAATTTAATCGATTCATATTTTAAAAATAACTGACATAATCTAATCTCCTTACCTATTCCTAAAGAAACTACCTAAAACCTTCAAAATCACAAAACCTAACCATTCAAATCTGTCGAGGATCAACGACCTACGTGCCGGGAGGAGGGAGAGAGGATCGAGAGCACCCGAGAGTGATATGAGAGACCTAGAGGAGAGAAAGAGATGAGAGAGAGAGAGAGAGAGAGAGAGAGAGAGAGAGCGCAAACGAGAGTTATGAAAGAATATTATAAGAACTTAACTTATAGACTCTGTGTCACACCCCGAACTTGAAAATGGGACCCAGGGGTGAAAATGTAATCTAACCTGTCCCTGTATCATACAAATTATCCAAGATATAGTACAATAAATGAGGGTCCGACCCCGTGGGGTTACCAGGCACCCTATACACATCCAACGATACGCAGCGGAAATAAGGTCTTTCTATACAAGCATGGTACCATACCAGAGTCTATACAGAGCAGAAACAAGACTCTATCATACAACGTACAACCGGGTGCCTAACATATCTCAAAACGGCAACTCACAAAACACAAGTCTTAGCACTTACCCAAGCGCTACCTGCAATACACCGACCACTATGCTCCCGACACAAGGACGCTAATTCCGGTTACTCGAAAGACTTGAAAAATATGTACGTACAGCAGGGGTGAGACACCTCTCAATAAGGAAGAATGTAGGTTATATCGGTGTGTGACATTTGAGTGTTATCATGACAGCAAAACATGCACAGTTAAATTTAGTTCCAGTACTAATTTCACAATAGTGCATACACGCACACACACATTGTAATGTCCTCAAAATTAAGACATTTTTTTTATTTTATATATATATATATATATTTATTAACTGTTTTGATACCCCCTGCTATGAAAACTCGAGCCTCGGAAGGCACCAGGGTAAATCTGAATATCAAATCATACCTATGCAGCGGAAACGTAATCCATACCTCCATACACATCATACAATACCAGGGATCTGTATTTCCAAATCATACTACATAATTCTCTCTCCAAAATATCTATCCCAAAACAAAAAACTCTGCACAAACTTACCCTCTAATCTAGGGTAATCAAATACACTCTCTATCCGCGAGCCTGGTCAGCTTGCCCAGCTGGCTCACCTGAAAAATGTTAAGGTCATGGGGTGAGTCGATGCTCAGTAAGTGGAAATATGCTATTACCAGTGTGTGGCAACTAAGTTGCATACTGTTAAAATAACAACTGAAATGTAATGGAATAGTAAATCTATAAAGCATGTCCATCATTTTCACAATTTAAAATATAACTGTATCATCTGTATTTTCTAATTTTCATACTACTTCACACTATACTCATCATATACTGTAAAATTGTATACATATACATAACTGTGCTTTATCCCTAGAACTCTGTATGTTATGATTTGACCCCTCATGACAGGGTTGTGCGGCCCATAGGCGGGACTTAATCTGGTCAGCCTCTAGATAAGTCAATATACTCTACACTACCTCAGCCCGGCCAAACTGCATACTCGCCTAGGTGCGGGACTGGCTACTACCTCGTCAAATTGGCCCCCTCAACCTAGTGTACTAGGGAGCTGTATCCTCTCCGAGCACAGTTTGATGGTACCCACACATTATCTGAGATATGTGGTTGCACTTTATCTTTATATAGCAATGGTACCGTGCTCTGTATTCATTATTTGTATCTATTTGTAATCATTCCTCAGGGATCTGATACTCTATATATATATATACTCTTTTACTATTTTCGTCATGTTTCCAAAATTACCAAAATGCTATCTTTCTATACTGTAAATTCTGTAATATCTGTATCATATATCTGTAGCATCTTGATGCTCTCTCTGTATATCTATCTGTATAATATGTCTATATACTCTTTCTGTATACTCTGAATGTTATGGTAATAGGAAACATGACATACTATAAATGTTGTATATACTGTTATGGATAAATATCGATAATATACTGTCTATATCTGTGTAATCAGTATAGTATGATATACTGTAAAAACTATATAAGTTCTTCATCACATAAATATCTACTCAGACCACACAAGCATTTAAAACTCATATTCTGTAAAACTGGGTAATAAGCTGGTATATACATATGTGTAAAATCTCTGTTAACATTATAAAAATTCCTAGCATAGCATATTTCCCTTACCTTATTTCTAAAAAGTCCCTATTGTACTCTAACCCTATACCCGTAGGGTTCTCCACTCAACACCCTGAAAACCACATCCCCCAGAACAAAACATCAGTATTTCTTTGTATATTGTATTTCTTATAACTGAGGGAAAGACAAATACCGAATAAAATGCCTTACCCTAAGATTGGGATGAAATCCAAACCAACTCTACCAATGATCACCTCCAGCAGACTTGCAAAGAATTTCGCCAGGAGCGTCGTGGTGGTTTCAGATTGTCAATCCGGCTTGAAATGGGGCAGAATCAAAGAGAGAAGGAGAGAGATGCGTTTTAGAGAGAGAAAGATGGGGTTTGTGCTAAAAATTCATCTAAAAATCTGGGTTTTCACTATTTATAGAGTTGGATTCATCGACGAGACACGTCACCTCCTCGACGAGTCCTTAAGTAATTTCGTCGACGAACCCTATCTCCTCGTTGACGAAATTCAGACTGCTCAAAAACCCTCTCTCGGTATCTTCTCGTCGACGAGGCGTAGCTTCGTCGACGAAGACTACTTATGCGCTCATCGATGAACTCCCTGTGTTCGTCAACGAGGCCCTATGTAAAGTTTTCCAAATTATTATATTCCAAGTGTAGTCGTCGATGAACTCTTCGCGTTCGTCGACGAAGCCTACTGCTTCCTTTTGTTTCTGTTTCCATTTCCCCCTCTCTTCATTATTTAAAAATCATTATTTTTCGAGTCGTTACATTCTCCCCTCCTTATAAAATTTTGTTCTCGAAATTTACTATTTGTATCTCCATCTATACACCCCATCATCCCGTAAAGGAAAAGGGTCTATTTATTTTATTACCTGCCCTCACTTATGGTGGAGGAATACCGTGGTTACATTTTATGTTATGGGAGATTACATATATAAAATTAAAACTATCTACTTATTAAATCCATACATGTAACGTCAAAAGAAACTTATCTAACTATTATACTTTACCTGATTACCTCTATACCTCTTGAAACAATTGTGGGTATCTCTGTCAGATCTGCTCCTCGAGTTCCCAAGAAGCTTCCTCTATAGCATGATTTTTCCACAAAACTTTCATTAACTGAATTTCTTTTGTATGTAATCCTGGTGTCTTCCTGTTTAATATATGTACTAGTGTTTCTTCATAAGCTAATGAATCCTTGAGTTCTATCTCTGCATAACTGATGATGTGGGACGGGTCTAGGACATATTTCCTTAACATAACAACATGAAACACGTCATGTATTCTGAATAAGACTGGTGGCAAAGTTAGCTTTTAGGCAACTAAGTCTATTCTCTCTAGTATCTCAAAAGGGCCAATATACCTAGGGCTCAACTTGCCATTCTTTCCAAACCTCATAACTCCTTTCAGAGGAGCTATTTTAAAAAATACTCAATCTCCCACATCAAACTCTAACTCTCAGCGGCGAGAATCTGCGTAGTTTTTTTGCCGACTCTGTGCTGTACTGATTCTTTCTTTAACTAATCAGACCTTGTCGGATGCCTATTGTATTATCTATGGACCCAAAACTCACCTTTCACCTACTTCATCCCAGAAAAGAAGAGAACGACATCTCCTACCATATAATGCCTCATAAGGTGCCATGCCGATGCTAGCCTGATAGCTATTATTGTAAGCAAACTCAACTAATGACATAAACTAAATCCAACTGCCTCCAAAATCAAGCACACAAGCACGAAGCATATCCTCTAGTGTCTAAATCGTCCTATCAGTCTGACCTTCTGTCTAAGAATGAAAAGTAGTGCTAAAAGCTAACTGTGTACCCATAGCCTCCTGAAAACGTTTCCAGAATCGTGAAGTAAACCGAGGATCTCGGTCTGAGACTATGGATATCGGCACACCATGGACGCGAACTATCTCTTGAACATAAATTTCTGTCAACCTATCCATGGAATAATTGACTTTAATAGGGATGAAATGGGCGGTCTTCGTCAAACGATCAACAACCACCCAAATAGCATTCAACCCCTGTCGCACTGGTGGTAACCCTGTAACAAAATTCATAGAAACGTGGTCTCACTTCTACCTTGGAATAAACAAGAGCTGCAATTGCCCTGCTGGTCTCTGATACTCAACTTTAACCCGCTGACACATCAAGCATTGTTGTACAAATTCAGCTCTCTCTCTTCATTCCACTCCACCAAAAGTACTCCCGCAAATCCCGATACATTTTAGTGCTACCTGGATGTACGATGTATAGGTATATGTAAGCCTTCTCTAATATAGTTCTCCTGATCTCGGTATCTACAAGAACATAAAGCCTAGCACAGAATCGTAGGGTTCCGTCATCTGATATGCTGAACTCCTCTCCCTGACCATCCCGCACTGTAGCCATCACCTCTGCCAACATCGCATCATCACCCTGAGCTGCTTTAATCCTCTTGTATAGTGTAGGCTGAACCACTAGACTGAAAATAACTGCCTGAGGACTCTTCTCTACCAATTCTATACTGAACCTCTCCAAATCCATTAGAATTGAGTGCTGAATCTCCATAGCTGCCAGTACGGGTCCCCCTGATTTCCTGCTCAGAGCATCTACCACTACATTCGCTTTTCCCGGGTGGTAACTAATGGTGCAGTCATAATTTTTAATGAGTTCTAGCCACCTTCTTTGCCTCATATTCAACTCTTCCTGGGTAAAGAAATATTTCAGGCTCTTATGATCCGTGAAAATCTCACACTTCCCACCATATAAATAATGCCTCCAAATCTTGAGAGCATACACCACCGCAGCAAGCTCTAAATCATGGACAAAATAATTCTTCTCATACTCTAAAAATGGAAATATTTCCAACTTGTTTTCACCAATGATCCGCTCTGGCAGATTTGGAGAGAACTTCCCCAGGAGCGTCGTGGTGACTTCGGATTGTCGATCCAGCGTAAATCTAGCCCAAAATCGATGAAAGAGAGAGAGAGAGAGAGAGAGAGAGAGAGAGAGAGAGAGAGGAGAGAGTTAGCTTAATTGGAAAGTTAAAAATTCGGATTTTGATATTTATAGAACAGGGGATTTATCAACGAGCCACGTCATTCAACGATGAATCCTTTAATTATTTCGTCGATGAAATTCAGTCCTCATCAACGAAATTCAGTTGGCTCAAACCTCTCTCGGTATTTCCTCGTCGAAGAAATTCAGTCTTCGCAGATGAATTCTCTTCTACCCTCGTCGATGAATTCTGACTTCATTGACAAGTCCTCTAATAATTTCCTTTCCTCTTTATTATTTAATTTCCATTTTTATTCGGGTTGTCACAGCATCAATAGGAGAGCATTCGCATCTTCTCACACTCCGCCCAATCTTTCGCAAAATCTGCCTCGTCAAACCTTGAGGCACATAAGGAGACTCATCACTCGTAGTCTCCTCAGAGCCACTTCCCAGGTCGTTATCCTTGGGCTCCATTTTGAAAACACAATAGGAATTCTATCAATACTCCTACAACACGCTTAGTTAACACACATCCAACGATACACAGTGAAAATAAGGTCTTTCTATACAAGCATAGTACCATACCAGAGTCTATACAGAGCAGAAACAAGGCTCTATCATACAACGTACAACCGGGTGCACGACATATCTCAAAACGGAAACCCACAAAACACAAGTCCTAGCACTTACCCAAGCGCTACCCGCAGTACACCGGCCACTACGCTCTGATACAAGGACGCTAATTCCGGTTACTCGAAGGACCTAAAAAATATGTACATACAGTAGGGGTGAGACATCTCTCAGTAAGGAAGAATGCAGGTTATATCGGTGTGTGGCATTTGAGTGTTATCATGACAGCAAAACATACACAGTTAAATGCAGTTCCAGTACTAATTTCACAACAGTGCATACACGCACACACATATGATCAAGCAATCTCGGTGTCATCACATCCTTCGGCCCAAAGCCTGCCTTGGACATACGGCGTTGGCCCGTAGCTAACCTGCGAAACACAGCACCACCGGCACATGGCTAGACCTAGACTCCCATGGCATCGTACCTGCACTAAACTGGTGGATCCACACCCTTCGGTGATTAGCTGGTAAGGCTCACGCCCTCGGATATAGAGCCGGACACTCTTTCTAAACATGGCCAGCGATTTCGTATGCCCTCAGATATAGAGCCGGACACTCTCAGTACCTGGAACAAATTTAGAACCCCGTTCCTACTCGCATTTCAACCAAACACAACATAAACATGCATGCTCATATAACTAAACAAACCACACCAATTTGGTAATCTAAAATCATGGTTTTCCAAACACATATAGTTTAAACAAGTCAAGGCATGACCATCCCTATAACACAGTATAAATCAACATATACATTCAGTTTTTAACAAAATCAAGGAGGCAACCCATCGCCCCCTTTTTCCAAAACTGTAATCATGAAAAACCCATAGTTTTTCCCCATTAGATCCCCCTAAATGAGTAGTCAAAACACACACAGTACCGTGAACCACAGTTCTACCGAGTCCGATTTCAAAAATAACCAACATAAACAGATTCCCCTTACCTTTCCCCCAAATAAAAAATCCTGAACTCCAAGGCTCCTAAACAACGAACCAAGTTCCAAAACCTACAAATTCCAGTACAGAAAACACTCAAAACATTGTTCTCTACAAAACTACCGGATCAAAATTGAAAACTGAGCCTTACCTCGATTTTACGCCAAAACCCAAAAATGGCTGAATCGAAAATTCAATCCGTAGAACTTGTAGAGAATCCTTCCACGATCCTCGTGGTAACTTCGAATTAACGATTCTCGCAACAAACGACAAAGAAATCTAGAGAGAGGAAGTGTATGAAGAGTTTCTAGAGAGATAGAGAGAGGATATTTAGATTTCTTAACTGAAAAGTAATAGAAATTGATATTTATAGCCCTTAACTCGGCCGCCCTCGTCGAAAAAATGGTGTCCTCGTTGACGAGGTCATATAGACAGCTTGTCGACAAAACGGTGACTTCATCGACGAGCCTGAGATTCCTGGTTTCCCAAAACCTCTCGGCTTCTCCTAGTCGACGAGCCTTTGAACTTTGTCGACGAGCAGAACAAAGCCTTCGTAAACGAAATCTAGCTTCTTCGATGAAGCTTGCTCAAATTCCATCTTTACTCTTCGCTTTATTATTTAAACCCATATATCACAGTTCGGGTTCTTACACTCTGCCCCCACCGACGATTTCTTGAAACCGTTGACGCTTTGGTCACTTGCCAAACCAAAAATGCCCTTATATGCTCTCGATAGTTTGTCCTGCAGGAAAACTATTGACGATTTTTCTAAGACTCCTTGAAACCGTCGACGGTTTGGTCCTGTGCCAAACCAATTTCCCTCATTTGTTCCTTTTTCCCTTTTCTTTTATTTATTTCCTATTTTCTTGGTTCAGATTACTACATTCTCCCCTCCTTACAAAAATTTCGTCCTTGAAATTTGCTAACTAACTTTCATCACATCTGCTGGTTTATCACTGATATGCTAATTCGACTCTAGGAAGAGCTGGTGGCCACCCACATAGCAGCCCCGCTCAAGTTTATTAATTACCCTCAATTATGGCGGAGGAATATCGTGGTTACACATAATGTCTCGGGAGATTACAATACCCATACAAAATTCTCCCAAAGACCATCCACATATTAAACTAGAAGACAGATAAACCAAGCAACCTACTCTAAACACTCTATATATACAAAACCAAACACTTACCTACTATCATACTTACCTATTTAACGCTGAGCCTCTCTGACTAGCTGTGGATACTTCCGACGTATTTCTATCTTTAATTCTCATGAAGCTTCCTCGACTGCATGATTACGCCAAAGTACCTTCACAAGCAGAATTCTCTTAGTGCGTAACTTTTGTTCCTTATGGGCTAGAATCTGAATTGGTATTTCATCATATGCCAAGGTGTCCCCGATCTCCAAGGACTCATAACTATTCGCATGCAAAGGATCTGAGACGTACTTCCTTAACATGGACACGTGGAACACATCGTGAATCCTAGATAGTGTTGGAGGTAATGTTATCCTATATGCCACCAAACTAATTCTCTCTAGAATCTCAAATGGCCCGATGTATCAAGGGATAAGCTTACCCCTCTTTCCAAATCTCATCACTCCTTTCATCAGAGCAATCCTTAGAAATATCACATCACCTATCCCGAACTCCAGTTTTCGTCGGCGTGTATCTGCATAGCTCTTTTGCCGACTCTGTGTTGCTTTAATCCTTTCCCTGATGAGCTTAACCTTCTTAGAGGTCCGCTGAACAGGTTCCGACCCCAAAATCTGTTGCTCACCAACCTCATCCCAATACAATGGAGATCGGCACCTTCGACCATACAATGCCTCATACGACGCCATTCCGATACTGGCTTGGTGACTGTTATTGTATGCGAACTCAACTAATGGCAGATATTGAATCCAACTACCCCCGAAATCTAGTACACATGCCCATAGCATATCTTCTAGAATCTGAATGGTCCTCTCGAATTGTTCATCGGTTTGTGGGTGAAATGCAGTACTGAAATTTAGTTGAGATCCCAATGCTTCCTATAAACTCTTCCAAAATCGGGAAGTGAACCGCGGATCCCTATCTAAAAAGATGGACATCGGCACCTCGTGCAATTTGACTATCTCTTGAACATAGAGTTCTGCTAGCCTATT
The DNA here is from genome assembly GCF_029873635.1 of Malania oleifera. Lineage (NCBI taxonomy): Eukaryota > Viridiplantae > Streptophyta > Magnoliopsida > Santalales > Ximeniaceae > Malania > Malania oleifera. The sequence goes on from NC_080419.1 coordinate 9,053,366, forward strand.
CATGGAATAACTGACTTTAATCGTAAACAACCACTACCCAGATAGTATTTTGTCCATGAAATGCTAATGGAAGACCTATGACAAAGTCCATGGAAATGTGCTCCCACTTCCACTCAGGAATGAGAAGTGGTTGCAACGGTCCTGCTGACCTCTGATGCTTGGCCTTCACCTGCTGACATGTCAAACACTGCTTTATAAAATGGGCAATCTCTCTTTTCATGTTATTCTACTAGAATGATTCCTGCAGATCTTTGTACATCTTAGTGCTTTCCGAATGCACAGTATGGAGAGAACGATGTGCCTTTTCCATAATGGTTCATTTAATTATTAAGTCATTTGGTACACATATCCTGGCGTGCAACCTCAACACTCCATCGTATGAGACATTAAAATCTATCCTCAAACCACTCTGTACGCCTTTCACAATCTCTACCAGTTCTGCATCTTTCGTCTAAGCTGCCCTAATCCTTTTTCGTAAGGTCGGTTGAACTATCAGGCTAGCAATGAACGCTTGGTGATTTTCTTCCACTAAATCCACATCCAACCTTTCTAAGTCCATCCTAAAACATATTGTGATGCCCCGATTTTCAAACAAATTTTGTTTATAAACAATAATAAATATTCACTAGTCATTAACCATATTTGCCAATCGGCCATGTCAACAACCCTGTTACCACTCTTATGACCCAACCCACATTGGGTACCGGGTAAAAAAGTCATTTCATTTAAATAACCTAACAGTGGAAGATAGTATATACTTAACAACTAGAATATAATACCCAGAGTATCAACATACCTATATATATATACACATTACCATCCCATACTTAAAAACAACTCAACTCTAAGGGAATTACACCTCCCTAAGTTCAAAAACTCACCCTATGTGTCAGGGTCTCAGCTCCCTATAGTCTCGGAGCTTTATCGTCTCGCATATCTCTGTTCCCTAAAAAATTTAGATAATTTGGGTGAGACACATTTTAGTAAGAAGGAATAAATTATTTACAGTGTATGGCAATATGAGTTCAGTTATAGTACACTTTACTCCAAGTCATCATTTCATCTGAGAAAAATACAATGATAAACATATCCTCATAATCATATAGATATACAACACAAGCTTTTATAAGCTTTAAAATCATTCCTCAAATTCAATCATTTCCAACACATATTTACCCGTGAAGTTCTTAAGAATATGGAAGATTACCCGCCCATACAGGTAGCTTCCCTCTGCCCTAACACGTTATGTAGTCAGGTATGGCCACATCTGATACCTATCAAGGCACTCACCTTACTCAATAAGCCCTCAGGCGGAGAGTTTCACTTCGCCTCAATTATTTATATTATTAACTCACACGGATCCATTTCTCAATTTTATCATTCTCTATTTCTCAATTTCCATTATTTCTTTCATTTCTCACTTTAGCCCATTTTATCATTCTTTCACTTTCCGTTTCTATTTCGCTATCCAACTCATGAGTATCCTTGGTATCTAGTACCAACATCGCGTCTGTAACTTATGGCTACCCCGAGGATCCTTCTTTCCACGTCATGCTTCCCCCCATGGTCAAGGTTGTGCAACCTGAAGCCTGGATCTAACCGTGGTTGGCCGACCCGATTAGATCAAAATATTATATCACATATCTCGCGTCTGTAGTACGACTGGCCGGTCTATAGCCCTGATCCGGACTCAGGGGGTACAACATCTCTACTAAACAGCTCAGTCGACTGTCATGCCACACGCTCCAAAAATCCGTGTGGTTATATTACACTATTAGCAACGGTAAAGTGCTCAATATCACAACCCATCATTAGGGTTTCCATAACCATCCATCAAGGTTATCATTACTACATACCCGCAATCATTATGCGGTATTGGCATTTCATTAATCACATTTCAATTCCATATTGCAGTATTCACGTTGCAATATTCTCGTTTTCTCATTCTCAACTCAATATTCACAATGCCGTATTTACATTTCAGTATACTCATTTCAATATTCATGTTTCAACTATTCATATTGCAATATTTACATTACAATATTCATATTTCCCATTTCCATATTTAAGTATTTACCTTGCAGAATTCTTAATACAATTTTCACATTTCCAATATTCATAATTTCAGAATTCCCCATCTCAAAATACACATTTCATTCTCATAATAATATATATAACTCATTTCGTGAATTTTCACACTTTTCAATAATACAAATCATATTCTCATATTTCTCCATTTATTATAGACAATATTTCTATAATCATATTTCATATTCCAAACACAATTTAATATTACTCAAATGCCACATAATTTATCTGATATTTATATCATAATAATTTTCAGAAAAATACCATATGCTCTTTTTCACATATAAATTCAAACAGTTGCTCTAAAAACACTGCTATAATTTATTCCCCTTACCTGACTTACTGAGAGTCTCGTTAAAACCCAAATCCTACGCCCTTGGTGCCTGAAACTCAAATCCCTAGGAGATATACCTACGCTGCTCCTACAACCAATCCGCTTCAGTAGAAATAACGGCAGCGGAAAATGGAGTCCAACGGTATCTTTTGATTTTCAATCGGCCGAGCATCTGTTAGGATGAGGAAAGAGGGAGAGTGAACGAGAAGAGAGAGAGAGAGAGAGAGAGAGACTGAGGGGGGCTCTGCGCAGCTCCTCTCTGAATTTCAAATCCTGAAGCTTCTTTTGAAGCTTCAGGTTGATGACATTATATTATAATAATAATAATAATAATAATAATAATTATTATTATTATTATTATTATTATTATTATTATTATAATTATATAATATTTAATTAATAATAATTTATTTAATTAATAATAATTAAAATTAAAATTAAAATTTAATTATTTTTTATTTTTTAAATTAAATTAAATTTTAAATTTTAAATTTTTAACTTTTTTATTTTTATTTTTTGAAATCACCCCACTAATCTTGTATAGCCATTTTTTGGGTTATTACACATATCATGCAATTTAAGTAAATAAAGCAGTAGTAACGGTACCAAACTCACAATACACTAGTCCCCAGGGTTCCTAAAGCATATCATGCAATTTAAGTAAATAAAATAGTAGTATAAATCATTTCATTTCAACTGCAATTTAATAAACACCCGACCCCCGCCCGTCAAATAAACCCAGCTCACAGCCGTCAAATAAAACCTGGCCCCCGACCATCATATTAAACTCGACCCCTGGCCGTCATATCAAAACCCTGTATTATTCACAAGCAATCCGAGTATGTTTCACAAATAGTTCCAGTGTGTTTTACAATCATTCCTAAATTCAGTTTCACAATAAACCATAAAGTCATTCACCTGCCACACAATTTCAATATTCAAAAACATACCAGGAGACAACCAAAGTTACACAGTATTTTTAGTTCCTAAAATAACTCAGATTTTCCACCGTTCGTAATATTCAAAAATACTGTACCATATATCCTAAGTTTGTAAAATCCCTATTAAACAGTTGGTTGTCAAAATAATCTCTGAACTCGTAATAAATAAATATATAACAGTTTAATCAATTCATATTTAATAAAAAAATCTTGACTTAACTTAATCCCCTTACCTGAATCCTAAAAAGTCTGGTAAAAATTTCAACCCACACCCGGAGTGTTCAAAACTCCAAACCTTGAAATCACATTATCCCCAATGAAATCAACTCAACCCCAAAATTATAATTTTCTTAATATTCCTAGGCTCACAAAATTCTAAATAACTATTTAACATCTCCTAATCCTATAATCTCCAAATAAATAATTAAATTTCCAAGACTAGAAAATTTGTTAAATTTCCCAAACTTACCCCAACCTTTGAGTGGTGCTTAGGAAACCCAAATTGAAAATCTACGCCGATTAAAATGACAACGATCGAGATTAGGACCCTGTGGTGGTGTCTGATCGTCAATTGGCTAAAAATTTAAGGAAAAATTGAGGAAAGGAAAAGGATTTACCTTACCCTAGGAGTGATGCCTACGTTGTTCCTACGACAAATCCACTCTGGTAGGAATATCGGTGGCAGAGAATGGAATCCAATGGTATCTTGTATTTTTTGATCTGCGCCTGTTTGGCCGACGAAATTGAGGAGAGAGAGAGAGAGAAGGTGAGAGGAGAGAGTGACAAGAGCAGGAGAGAGAGAGAGAGAGAGAGAGAGCGAGCAAGAGAGAGAGAGAGAGAGAGAGAGCAAGCGAGAGAGTGAGAGAGAGAAATGACGGCCTTTGTTGACATTGAATCTCAATTTCATTTTAATCTTTGGAAGCCTCTAGCTTCTAGATGACATATATATATATATATATATATATATATATAGGTATATCTATCATTTTATTTATTTAATAAATTCAATGTAATAATGTTTAATTAATTAATTCAGTTTAATAATAATTAATTAATTAATAATTAATATTTTTTTTACACTTCCATATGTAATTTTCTGGGATGTTACAACTGTAACATAATTTGTTGTATTGATAAGTTAGGGAAAAATCTGTTTTGTATAAGTCTGAAGAAATCGCATTTCAACCCAAACATACTGTGTCATAACAAATTTTTGTATGCATATAAATCGTATGTTATATCTGTATAATACTAAAATCATCCCCTAAATGGATAGCTAGCTGATATCATGTATTACCCCCATATGATTGGGTTGTGCAACCCGTATGCAGGACCTAGCAATGGTTGGCCTACCATGTTAAGCCAAAACTAACTCGTTTATAAGTACGATTGGTCTGCTAGCTTGGTTCGGACTGCCAGGGGGGCACACTACTACACTTGGCTCAATCGACAGTCCATTCACCGACACTCTATCTGAGACGTGTGGTGGCACTAATCTGAACTAATAGCTACATTATTGTGCTCTAAAACTAAACTAAGTTATCCAAGTTCTGCTATCATATAGTATATTTCATAAATAACTGTAACATAACTGTTTCATGGTTTTGTGTAAAATCTGACATGATATTGTTTTTTAATAAACTGTTATAACTATATCTAGTCACAACATCTGGGCCGGCTGAAATATCACGTCATCTCGGCCGAATGAAATATCACGACATCTGGGCCGGCTGAATTATCACGGCATCCAAGCTGACTGAATTATCACGACATCTAGACCTGCTGAATTATCGCAATATACTGAAAATATCATAAGTTCTGTACTATTTATAGATTTTCTAAAAATTCGTTCTAAAAACATGCTTGTCTGTGTAACCATAAAATAATATGACATGCTAATATCTGTAATAAAGTATTTATACTTATGCCACACAAGTGAGTGTTATTCTATAATATGCTGACTATCTAGGAAGATTATATTTTTCTGAAAAATAACAATAAATCTGTTTCCAGGGTTTTCTCTGTTCAAACATCAAATTTCCCAAAAACTTACATTAATTCATATATACAATTTATTAATCAAATACTATATTTTAAACGGTAAGCTTTCTGAAAATACCTGACATAATCTATCCCCTTACCTATTTCCTGAAACTATGCTTGTAGGGAATCCAAGTACTATGCCTGCAGCACCCGTACAAAGCCTGTATCCATAAATCCTAATTCAATCAACTTAACCTCAGAATAACAGTCATTCAACATACCTAGGCACACATATTACCAATAACTAGCTAAACTTTTAAAAATAACCTCTTTACCCTGGTTTTGGAGTGGTGCCTGAAATGCCCGATTCACAAAATTACTCCGGTTAAACTGCAGAGAATTGTCGTCAGGATCCCAAAATCACGTTTATCAGCTGATTCGGGTTGAAATCAAGCGAGAAATTGAAGAGAGATTGAGGGAGAGTCGTAGCCCTTGGTGAGAGAGAGAGAGAGAGAGAGAGAGAGATAAATTTTATTTCCTTTAAAAAAATTGAGCTACAGGACCTTGTATATAAGCTATTGCCAAATAAAACCGTCAACTGTTTTCCTAAAACCATCGACGGTTTGGGTTTTAACCCTTTTGTTTTTTCACTATTTCACCGTTACTAGGCCGCGGTTACTTAAAACCGTTGACTGTTTTCTAAGCTCCTAAAAAATTGATGACGGTTTGGTCCTTCACCAAACTATTTCTCATTTTTCCCCATATTTTCTTATTATTCCTATTTTCTAGGTCTCTACATCTTGTTTAGTGTGATTGCACGGTAGATCCTTTGCAATTTAAAAGTTAAATTTCTTGGGTTGTTTATTCTGCGTGATCAATTTAAGCCCATTTTTTCTTCTCTCCTTTCATAGTTCTAGCCTCCTCTAGGTCTTTTTCGTTCTTATTCTATCAATCTCCAACTTCATTTCCCCTGCAAAAGGCAATTCTCCCTTTCTTGATCCTTTTAATGGAACCATTTGCAATTGCCTAAATACAATCTAGGAGATCTATGTAGGCATTATTTGATTCTATCCTCTAAGAGGGAGAAATCGTCCCTTCGTCATCGACTGCTCCTCTTAACACAATGGTAGTGAAGGGGCTCCAGCGATTATCCTTATTACACTCTGATAAGGTTCACTTCAATTTGACGAGGAGAAAGTGGAATCCCTTTTTTCCAAGGTTGTTAGGATTAAGGTGATTCCACCACCTTCCTGTTGATTAGAAGGTGGATTTCCAAACTTATAACGTTCCTTTGTTTGGATTCTAGGTAGCAGAACACCTGTTAAGAGATCTTTGCTAATAAGGCAAACTATTTCACCGAAGATGCTCTCTAAGTCCTAACCTAGAATCTCTTTAAGGCCAATACTTCTAGATCTACGATTAATGATATAGAGATTCTTAATAACTAGTGATGTCACGACCTGCTCATTTTCCACATTTTTTTTTATATAATATTATGAAATCAACATCATACATTCCAGCTCAGCAGGTCACCATCCACATGGACCCGTGGGTACCAGGGATACAACAGAATACATAGCAGAAGCCTACGCAGCAGAAAGCACATAATCATATACATTTTATCATAATATGCATTACAACACCAGAGTTACTACAATCACTGTATCTCAGTATATACATCCCAAAAATCATAACTAGGGACATTCCCCGCAAAATCTAACTGTCCCTACAAAAACTTACCATTCAAAAAGGGCAGATAAGCAACACTATATCAACGGGGCTTTTCCCACTCTCCTATATGGGGCTCCTGAAAAGTTTATAAGATTTAGGGGCGAGACACTTCTCAGTAAGGGAAATAAACTAATACTAGTGTGTGGCAACATGCGTATTTTGTGTTCTACATATACCATACATAACATATTCAGTACTATTTCGTAAAATCTGGAAAAGACATATATATATATCAACACATGGCAGAACATACTGCATTTTCATAAGCATATCTCATCTCATATAGTAATAATAACATAAAAACAATCCTGGTAGGTTAGCTGACTGTTGTCATGTATTACTCCCACATGACTGGGTTGTGTGGCCCGAAGGCGGGACCTGACAATGGTTGGCCAACCATTGCCAAGTCAAATATCCAGTCTGTAGGTCCGATGGCTCTGCCAGACCTGGTCCGTACACTAGGGGCGATTAGCACACTTCTTATAGACCACGTCGACCATCCAATCTCACACCACTCCATACAGCGGCGTTAACACAGATAACATGATCACGAAGATCATGGACACATAACAATGGTACCGTGCAAGTGCTAGCCTAGACCAAGCCAACCAGGTTCTGATATCATATAACATATACTAAAATTGTGATAAATAGATATCTCATATCATTCATTTTCACATCAATCATACCATTTTGCATATATACGTGTATCATGAAAATCATCGGCCCGTACGCCGGAATTACACATTTTATCTTAGCTTGGCCCGTATGCCAGCAAACATAGCACAGCTTGTACGCTGGCAAATCACAGTCACATAACACGGCCCGTATGCCGGCAAACATAGCACATCCCATACGCTGGCATATCACAATCACATAGCACAGCCCGTACGCTGGCAAACCACATTACATAGCACGGCCCGTACGCCGGCAAAACATATAAAATCTTGGCCCGTACGCCGATTTTCCATCATAAAAATCCATATCATCCACATTCCCAGAAAACAGTATTTCACAACATTTTTACTCATGCCACACAAATGGATTTTCACATATTCAACATACGATCATTTTTACAGTATTTTGCAAATATAAATCATATATATAAATATATTTATTTTTCCTGAAACCAAATGCTATATATACATATACATGTATTTTCTCAAAACAAAACTAACTTAGTTTATCCCCTTACCTGATTCTTGGAAAGCCCCTAATAAAACTGCCTCGCACCCGTAGGGTTCCTAAGTCAACACCCTAAAAATGAAAACTCTCAGTATTAAAGTTAAGTATTTTCGTACGTACAACATTTTCTATAACTACCACTAAGTCAAATTTGGCTTAAAAGTCTTACCTCAACTTAGGGATGATTCCCTACGTTCCCAATTCAACACCCCTGGAAACAACATTGTTCAGAATTAAAGTTCAATATTTCTAAGCGTATAACACTTTTTACAACTGTCACAAATCCAAATATTGAGTAAAAAGTCTTACCCTGGATTTGGGATGGTTTTCACCTTACTTTCACCAACGATCCGCTCTAATAGATTTGGAGAGAACTTCCCTAAGAGCGTCGTGGTGACCTCAGATTGTCGATCCGACGTAAATTTGGCTCGAAATCGAAGAAAGAAAGAGGGAAAACGAAGGGGAGAGAGAGAGAGAGAAGGAAACTTGCTTAATAGTGAAGATAAAATCCTGATTTTTCTATTTATAGACAGGGGATTTCGTTGACGAGACACATCACCTCGTCGACGAGTCCTTCATTAAATTCGTCGACGAGACCCTGTATTCATCGACGAAATTCAGGCTGCCCCAGAACCTCTCTCCGTATTTTCTCGTCAACGAAGCCCTGTGTTTGTCAACGAATTTTCTTATGCACTCGTCGACGAGGCCCTGTATTCGTCGACGAGTTCTGGCCATTTCCTTGAAATTATGGTTATCCCCCAAAATGCGATGTCCGCATTCGTCGACGAAGTCTATGGCCTCCTTCTGTTTCCGGTTTCCATTTCCCTTCCTTTTATTATTTAAATCTCATTTTTATTCAGGTCGTTACAAGTGAGGCTAGAGTTTTGAACTAAGGTCGTTCACAACAAGATGAACTCTTTATCCTTACTTATTGCTCAATATTTTGATGTTGCATAGGAGAAGAAAGTGAGGCATTTAAACATCAAAGATCACCTCCATACAAGCTTCGAGTCAAGCTTCAAATAAGTTTCTTTTTCCTTTTTATCTTGTAATTTTTTGGTTAAGTCCCAAGTAATTGTCGAGGTTTGTAACCTTAATTTAATTGAATAAAAGTACGATTTCACTACATTTCTGTTTGTAACCTTATCTAAACGACTAAGCTTCACCCCATTGTTGGGAGAATTAAAATAGGTTTCTTTTTCTTTTTTATATTGTAATTTTCTAGCCAAGTCCCAAGCAATGGATAAAGTTCGTAACCTTGTGTAGACTAAATAACAGAAAAATGTCACTACATTTCTCTTTGATAACCTCATCTGGCTAACTAATCATTCAACTAATTGTTAGGTCGTATTTGCTTCAAGTTGCTCCTCACCTTAACCAAAGCATTGCCCCAACTTTATTTGTTCCTAGGCATTCCATTGACTTAAGATACCTGAGTTACTGAAGTGCCAATATTTGGCAGATGCTTTGATGATTTAGAGTGCTATTGACTCTTTTTCAATGCTGCAAATCTGCTCAAATGAGCAGTTGAACAATACAGAGATTTCTCTATTCCTCTTAATTAAGCAGGAGTTTTGGTGAAATTAGAGAGTGTATATTCCCTTCTGGCTGATATCCTTTGTATCTTTCTTTTTTTACCAATGAATGATTCGCCAGACCTTAAAATGGTTTGCCTTATGCCAAGGAATGTTAGTTTGGACGAGATTGCCTTATGTTTAGGCAATGCTCATAATATGTTTTGCTTAGGTGATCTTCGTGTAGTTGCTTAAGTGAATACATTTGTTGGGTGATTATGATCATGTTCCAAAAGAGCGCATAAATATTGCATGAATAATAGTATTGGAGTCTATTAGATGAGATAATTATCCCATCTTTTATATACTTAGGGAGATTTTCTTTCATTTTTTTTAACATCAATGTACTCTCGAACTCAAAAATATATATAATTTTCATAGACCTTTTTTTTGGGTTTTTCTTTATTTTTCCTACGTAAAAAAATAAAGTGGCGACTCCGTATCTTGAGACTTAACCTTTTTCATGGAAGCTTTTTCCTTCTCATTTGGGGACCCATTTTCCCTTTTGTCGCCACCTTGGACCAAATCCGACATTAACAAATATAAATTCAAATATAACCATTTCAGTCTTTATCTAGTCATTTTCATTCTTATAAACTTATAAATTTTAATTAAATATTTTAAAAGCTAACGTTCCAAATCACAATTTGTTTGTGTAATGAAATGATTTGAAGATAAAATGGAATTAAAAAAATTTTAAGAAAAAACATGAAGAGATCAACAATGTCATTCTGTCCTATTCAATCCTATTCAACAATACTTAAAAGATTGTTTCCAATCACTTATGATAAAGTATCTTTCTAAAAAAATAATTATCTAAAAATATACTTATGATACTAAACTATTTCTAAAATGTACTTATGTTCCTAAAAAAGATTTAGAAAAATACTTTTTAAATTTAATATGTACTTAAATATAAATAAAAAAACAATTTATTAAGACAAGTATTTGATTTAAATATTTTTTATTAATAAATATTTATTTTTGAGAGCATGCAAGTGGGACTTGATAAAGCAATCGCATTCCTTAACATATTCCAATTTCTAACAAAAGTAGGCATTCCCCATTTCTTAATATCCATAATTATTCATTTATTTTACATTCCAATTGTCTCAAAAAAATTCCCATTACCAAACAAAGCCTTAATCTATCAGTTCCCCTTCCGTCGCTTCCGCGCGCGCATGTAATTAAACTTCTCGCCAACGACACTACAGTACGTTTCAAACCAACGCCTCGTCACTTATTCTTCTTCTCTCTCTCTCTCTCTCTCTCGCTCTTGCTTTGCGCGCGGACTTTCAAAAACATAGACAGAACGTCTAATCGGATTGTATAAAAAATGATAGCTCTAAAGTAAGTTTAGATCCATGATTTCAAGTTCTTTGTTTCAATTTCTTCACGCTCGGATGCCTGACTCTATTGCTTGGTTTTTTTGCTTCGATGGTGCTCAGATCGGAAGAGCAGAGCCAGTTGCAGCTCGTCGAGAGGGAAGATATTGACGATGAGGAGGATTTGTTTGAAGCGATAGATAAACGTAGCTAGACACTCGATTTCCCTACCTTACTCTGTTTCTTTTCCTCAATTTGTTTCTGAATATGTTCATCGCAATTCGCTTTGCTCACGAGAGAGCTCTTCGAGTTCTCGTCCTTATTCGTGAAAATCGATCCGATTAGAACTCTATTACTCTGCATTTTCAATTTAGAGCTGAGTAATCTATCTTCGTTTTCTAGTAGATCGTAATCATCTACTCTTTTGGATCTATAAATTAATTTCAGTTTATTTTTATTTTTATTTTTTGAAAAAATCGACTGAATCATACCTCATGATTTTCAAATTCAAAATTATACTGGACGTTGCTTGTTTGCCCTCTGTTCCGGAATCTGACGAAGATTTTCTGCCAATTCTATTGATTTAACGATGTAAGCGACTTTTGCAGTGATTTCACAAGGAATTAACGCAGGCGATGTGAAGAAGCTCCAAGATGCTGGGATCTTCACCTGCAACGGCTTAATGATGCATACGAAGAAGGTGAGACAATCCACTGTTGCTTCCTTCGAGCTGTGAAAAATCGCTGCGTTTTAGTTACTTCAGTCTCAAATTTGCAGAGTTTAACGGGCATCAAAGGCTTATCCGAGGCAAAGGTCGATAAGATATGTGAAGCAGCTGAAAAGCTAGTTGTTAGTTCTCGATTCTTCTCAATTTGCGATTATATTTTTGTTTGCATGCAGCCTGGTTTCGTCTAATTGTGTTTTGTATTTCTTTATGTCTGCAATTATTTTCAGAATGTCGGTTACATTACCGGGAGTGATGCTTTGCTCAGGGTAAGATTAAAGCTCTTTCAAATTTTTGAATAATGAGCTGAGAGGCTGGCATGCGCGTGGTTCGAACGGGGAAAAAATGAGGATCTGGTCCCTCCATCTTCCCCTCTGTCATATTCCCGCCGAAAAAAAAACACGAAACAAATTGTTTTAAATGAGCATGATGGCGCATATTTCCAGTTTTTGATTAGTTTGAAATGAATCTGAAAAATTTAACTCCCGTTTGCTTGCAGAGAAAGTCGGTGATTCGTATAACAACCGGAAGCCAGGCCCTAGATGAACTGCTTGGCGGTGATTTTGCATTCTGATACATTTCATCTCTTGGTAATTAAGTTCCACTTCCTGTTGTTCTAGCACGCTCGATCTCATTAGGTTGTTTATATGATTTTTGTAAAGGTGGGATTGAAACATCGGCAATCACAGAAGCATTTGGCGAATTCCGGTAAGAACAACAGCACAGTTCCTAGTAACTTTCCCCCTCAGAAGTTCTGCAAGGTGCTTTTACATTGATCATACTATTTCTAATTATTTCTCTGTTGACGAAGTCGCTGCCTATGAATTGACTTAGGTCTGGGAAGACACAGCTCGCGCACACCCTATGCGTTTCCACCCAGGTTCCAGTCCTACATACCTTCTTACGTATCGTGCACTTGTGTACTGTTACTATTTGACATGAGGATGGGGCTACTTAATTAGGTTGTCCTCGGGCAGTTGGTTGATTACTTGTCAGATGACTCATTTGAACTTAAGAACTCCGACTGTAGTCTAAAGGATATCAGCCCCTACCAAATGAGGTTGAATTGAATTGTATCTTCAAAGAATCTGCGTTTTCATTGATTTTCCACAAGCGCTCAATAGAGGTTTGAGGAGGAAGTCGAGGAAAAAGATTCAAACCAAACAGCGTGCTAATTCACTGTGGAACACTGGCCGCAGTAGCGTTTCTGATTTCAAAATAAACTAGTGGAGCGTGGAACGCCTGATTTAGACTGAAACGATGGGTAGTAGAATGTAGATATAAATGAGTATTCAACAATGAAATGACCGAACTGGGCCTGTGACTTGGTGGTCATCTCCTTTCCCTCCAAATGGAAAGGGTGTGTTGGAATATGGAAGGTTGGGGTTTGGTAAATAGGTATCTGCACCTGTACTCATCTGCCTTGAGTGTTGGAGAGCTCCACACAAAAGTTTAAAAGCAAAAAACAATGCATGAGTGCCCTCTTGCACTTCTGGGTTGCTATATCCTGGCCTTTAAAATGAAATTAACCTCGTTAATATAAATTATCCATATAGGCACTCTTTAAAATACAATTTGATCAATTTTCCAAACAACTTTTGACAGCTTCCAACAAGCATGCGAGGAGGGAATGGAAAGGTTGCCTATATCGACACTGAAGGAACTTTGTATCCTTATTCTGTTGTTCCTTGTTTCTCTATAATCTCTCTTTTCACACGCGAAAAAAAAAAATTCAAGTATGGCATGAATACCCTTTTTTGTGTATGTTTTCTTCAACTAAATGCTCCTTAAGTCGTCCTGATCGTATTGTGCCAATAGCTGAAAGGTTTGGCATGGATGCAAGTGCTGTCCTCGACAATGTAAGCACCATTTATCATTAACTGAATCGGGAATGAATGTGTTTGTGCCTCTCCCACCAGCCTTTTCTTTTTCTGGCGCACTGCAAATGAAAGATGTGAATACAGAAACTGACCATTTTTGTTTCATGATCCTGAAAGATCATTTATGCGCGCGCATACACTTACGAGCATCAGTACAGCCTCCTGCTCGGTCTGGCGGCTAAAATGTCTGAAGAACCATTCAGAATTCTGGTGAGGGATGTATCCTATTATGCAAGTGCACATTGAAGCATGGCAGATTCATGCAACTTGAAGTTATTTTTCAGATTGTTTCATGAAATTTGGAGTTATTTTTCAGATTGTAGATTCGGTAATTGCTCTGTTCCGAGTAGATTTCACAGGAAGGGGAGAACTTGCAGAACGCCAGGTTGATCTCCATAAGTAGATGCCATAGGATGCTTATTATACTTCAGCTTTTAATTTCCTTTTTGCAACAATGCTCTCTATAAGGATGGATTGAGAATTTTGTTTGAGCAAAGAAAAAAATAAAAATAAGAAGGAAACTCATTTTTTCTTATATTTTTTTCTTTTATTAAATTCTATAAAAAATAAAAGTTTATTTTAAAAAAATTAAGAAAAATATAATATTAATAATGTGCATTCATAGATTTGGTTTTTTTTTTTTTTTTTCACTTTCCTTCACAATTAAATAGGAAAATATAAATTTTTTAATATTTTTCTTTTTCTTTCTCTAAAATTTTCAAAGAATATTTTTAAAATTTTAGACAGACTAAGTGACTCCTATTTATGCAGCAAAAACTGGCTCAGATGCTTTCTCGTTTGACAAAAATAGCTGAGGAATTCAATGTTGCAGTCTACATGACCAACCAAGGTACTCCATAAACAGCTTTAGAGACCTCTTCCGGTAGTTTACATTTATCGTCCCAGCAGTATACATTTATGGACGAATATATTCTGGCCATGGTAGGATGAGATTGGTCATGATTCAAGCCCTTCTCCTCCTTAACTAAGACTAGATAATTTTAGCTTGAAATTGTAAAAAATTAGACTCTGTTTGGAAATCACAAAATATTGATAAAAAAAAATATTAAAAAACTTACATTTTTATGTTTAATTACCAAAAAAAGAAAAAGATTAAAAAAAATACCAAATCTATAAAAAAAACTTTCTATTTTACATATAATTAATGTTTAATTTTTCATAATTTTTATTTACATTAAAACAAACTTTTATTTTTAATATATATATATATATTCCTCCTTACTTTCCTCTGCTCTTCTTTTTTCAAATAAAACACTTGATCCACAAAGATTACTGCAATCCAATCATGCATGTCAATCTGGTAATTAATGTGGTCTGAAACAATTACGCGCAGGCAAGACGCTTTGATTTTGAAGGGGAACTGCTAATGCGTGTTTTTCGAATTCATGGTTGCAGTAATAGCCGACCCAGGAGGAGGGGTATTCGTGACAGATCCAAAGAAACCTGCCGGGGGACACGTGCTAGCCCATGCAGCCACGGTTCGGCTGATGTTTAGGAAAGGGAAAGGTGAACAGCGTGTCTGCAAGATGTTTGATGCCCCAAACCTGCCCGAGGCCGAAGCAATATCCTCCCCCCTCTAAAGCCATTTTTGCTTTATTTGCATTTCTAGTTGCCCTCATCATCATTTTCAAAAAGTCGTTTCAATAACAAGAAAATTAATATAACATAACAAGACATAATGTTAAACTTCTTCAAATTTCACACACACAATTAAATTTCACTCTCAAACATTAACCTTATATGATCATGATTTATGAATGAATGAGCTGTGCTCCAGTGCAGTATTCAATGTGTATTATTCCTTGACAAAAAGCACGTATTCCAGATAACACCTGGGGGCATCGCAGACGCCAAAGATTGAATTCTTTCATTGCGGAATTGCTTCCTAGAAAAAAAAAATCAGATTTTGGAACAGCAGTTCAGATCGACTGATAGAGGGCTTTGGCTATAAAAATTCAACCCCAACTCGTTTTGAACCTTAGCAGCATAGTAAGGGTTTAGATACCCTTTGTACACGCTGCAAATATTTCATACCTTTGAAGCTCTAATTGTAATTGCAAAGGCAGGTCGTGATGTTGTAATACAATATAAGGCATTTCCAACTTGTTATATAATGTCTCTAATAATGCAGCCAAACAGCAGCCCCTAATGACATATCACCGAGAGAATGGGGAGCAGCTAGCCGGTAAAGTCTCTGCATGCAAGACAATTGTCAAATTCACAGGTTCCTTTCCATTACAAACTCTTGCACTACGTTCTGCAGCACTAGGAAAATTAAGGGGAAGCAAAGGTAAAAAAAATTATCTTTGTTTACTGGTTTGGCATAGAGGAGAGAAAATGAGAGGGAAAAGGGAGAGAAGTCGAGGGTAAGCTGGTATATTGAACTGCATTTTACTGCAACTGTTCTCTCCTTGCATGAAGGATTGGATACGGTGAGGGTGGTGGAAAGACCCCGGGGGGAGGGGGGCGGGGGTGGGAGACAATCCCTCACTTCCATAGTTCCATACTACCTCCACATTTTTTTCTCTTCTACCAAACACCACAAATTAAATCAATACGTAAATCACACAAACAGAAAACCTTTGTGCATAGTAAAGTTATTATTCTATGTTATGCGCCACATTACAGAAGAGGCCAATTGAACAAGAGCAGTCTCAGTTTTGATGGTACCTCTAGCAACATAAAGTTTAGGACCCCTCATTGAAACAGTCGGATGATAAAGCTAAGAAAATGACAGTCGAAAGCATATGAAAGGCTAGTTAATACAAAAGCCTTTCCCTAGAGGAGATGACCATGATCAGTACTGTGAGGACCAGTTGGCAGCACTACCAACCCTAGGCATACTGCTCTCCTTCTTAGACTCCACATCCACCTTGAAAGTTGCACCGCAAACCTGGCCCGAACTATCCACCCTTGGCACTGGCTTCAACTCATTTAGGGGGTGCTCAAAACTCCTCAAGCCTCCTGAGCTTGTAAAAAAGCACCCTGGGCAGAAATGGCAGAAACAAAAAAGATCAAGCAATCTAATTCCACATTCTCCAAATACAAGTTGCAGGAAGTGGATCCCAAATTTGATACAACAGCAGAAAACAATCTCTAAAATTTCAATACAGCATGGGAAGCGACGGAAAAGAAACTAGAGCAGCGATGAGATTAGACGTTCTTCAAAGTTCATAGAGTTCTAAAAGCAATTCACACAAGTCAAAACCCACATAACCTTCATTTACAAGAACTCAAAATGTTTTGAGAAAGCAAGACGGGACCAATAAATGCTCAACCATATGGAAGAATTTTCCAGGAAGCAAGATCAATTTGTGCAATCATACCTTTAGGGAATGGTGCAAATGAGTTCCCACAGCCCTTCTTCACAACCTCTGCAACATCAGAGAGAACAAGATGACCCTCAGAGTCGGTTCCCCAGAAGAAGGGAACGCTCCCATCAGCATCCTGCATCACACGAGAAAAATAAGTCCAAACTGCAGTAACTTCAAATGAAGAGATCAGAAAAAAAAAAAAAACGAATGCATGTATATGCTAAAAGTGTTACTCACAGCTGCTATAAATGCTGTTTTGGAAGAGCTGTCGTAGAGAACGAAAGCAAATTTCCCATGAATATCTCTCACAACCTGATCTGCAGGATAAGGGCCTCTGTCTCTCAGAGTTCTGTAAGCTTCTATTACAATGATCACTTCGTTTGCGGTCTTGTTTAATCCATACTGTTGCTTAAGAAGAGCAACATTCTCAATGTGGCCTTGAAACAAGCAGAATATGTCGTCCACAACTGCGAATAATCTAACAGATAAAAGAAGACATAAAGAAATACTATTACTTTTTTGTGCAAAAATGAACAAGAGAGCAGTCAATATAAGCTTTACACACTTCATGTCAATAGGGCTTGGATTCAATTCTCATATTACTTGATAAATTCAGATTCAATAAATGTAGACATGAATTCAGTTAACCTTCATCGTGTAGAGAGAGTAAAACATTCAAGGAAAACAAATTTAGGGAGAGACTGAGGCAGAGTTGCCAAAGAGAGATGGGATCAATTGATATACCAGCCATTGGACACAAGCACGCATGTATAACATATTTTCATTCAATTTATTGATTAAATTATGATTTTTTTTGTTATTTTCTCTATCTCTAATGATTTAATTGAATTTTTTCCCCTATATTAGTTAACCATATTTTAAGATGTTAAGGAAGAAACCAAATGAAAAGCTATAGAGAGATAAGAATTATTATGGGTTAGTTACGGATGTTTATGTATTAGATATTACTTATATAAAACATATTGTTTTCCAACATTGACATTAATTTCATTATTCAAACAATATTTATATAATGGCATTATATGAAATTGAAAAAGTAAACACCAAAGTCATAAAATCTCATTTATATAAATAATGCTAATCATCACTTGCTCGTGACCATCACGAACTCACGGGGAAAGTCTAGAGAGCAGGGCATGAGCACTCTCTTCTCTCATCTTGCTACACAGGTCAGTGATGGTCATGGGCCCGTGAGTCCGAGTTACATAATGTTTGCCCTGGATGCAATAAAAATGCAAAAGACAATGCAAGTAACTGAAACCCAATTCATATCTGGGTAATTACATAGGGTCCTTATGATGCAATGTATATAGAATGGAATGAGACCTCATGTAAAACCATTTAGATATCACCAAACAGAAACTAACAAAATGAACCTATTTCTTTTCTTTTTTGATTTATGAAATGAAACCACTCCAAATGCAGTGTAAAAAACCAATCGAGTGATTTCATTTCACTCCACCTACATCCAAACAACAGATAAATCGTGTTTACTAAAGACAAATAACTTGTACCCAAACAAATAATTAATTAATAAATATGAATAAAAATGAATATTGAGATCACATGCTTCCCTATCCCCCACAACCGAATATAGATACCGAATTTAAACTTTTAATCGCTTCAGAAAATTCAGGTGATTTAAACAATAAACACACAACGATCAAACAAGAAAATCCACAAATTACAAGGGGAAAAATCCCACAAAAAAAGGGGGCGGCAGAACAATGAAAATTAACAAATTATATTTTCTCTTCACGATGAAACACAACGCTGATCGCACGAGAAATCGCGAAGATCTAACTGAAATAATAAGTGAAACCCAAAAGCAAAAGAGAGAGAATTAAATCAGTACCCACAGATCATCCAAATCTCATCCAAACCTGTC
Source organism: Malania oleifera (assembly GCF_029873635.1). Classification (NCBI taxonomy): domain Eukaryota; kingdom Viridiplantae; phylum Streptophyta; class Magnoliopsida; order Santalales; family Ximeniaceae; genus Malania; species Malania oleifera. The sequence continues at coordinate 9,072,375 of NC_080419.1, forward strand.
TGAAGAAATGATGATCAACAAGATTCACCGAAAATGCCCACAAACAACAAACCAAAGCCGAAGATCGAACAACCCACAACGGATAAAGATCAGATCAAGATCGAAAATGGGGGAAAAAAACCGAAGAAGTAGGTATTGAATAGCACTACCTCGGAAGAAGAGGGTTCTGCTTATCGCTGGAGTAGGCAATGAGACCCCCGGCGCCGAGGTTGACGGAGACGGAAGCAGGGTGGACGGAGGCGAAGTGGCGAGCAAGAAAGCCATCTTTCAAAGCACAGGCGGAGTTGGAGTGAGGGCTCTGAAGGCCCTCAGGGCTCTTAGCAACAGATTTGTCGAACACAGCAAGCATTTTTCTCCTTACTTTTTTTTTTTTTTTCTTCTTCTTTCCTTTTCGATCTAAATTTCGCAAACGCAAAACCAGTGACCCTGTAAACGCAGAGAAAGCTGATGTATATATCGGCGATCGAGGCAGAGAAGGATCTGATGGGTTAATTAAATAATTTTCCACTCCATACTTTATTTCCCATACTACCCTTATTATTATTATTGAAAATAAATTACTCTTTTGAATTGTTCATTTCATGCTTCATTTATTATTATTATTATTATTATTATTATTATTAGTGAAGTAAATTACTCTTTTCACATGTTTATTTTGCGCTTCTACAAAGCATGACAAGAAGTAGAATAATAAGGAAGAATAGGATATGAATGTACACATACATTTTTACTCAAAATAAAGCAATCAATTAAAGTATTTTTATAACACATTTGGTCGCTAATTCATTTAATTTGAAAAGTAACAAGAAACTTATAAATATAGAAAAATAATGAGTGAACTTCATGATGACATATCAACATACGAAAGACAATAGTGCGGCTGATTTTTTTTATTAGAAAATGAGAAATGAGAAACAATGTTATGTACAAAAATAATATTTTTTATCACGTTATCTAAAAGGTATATTTCTGATTGATAGATTGGATTTCATTTTCTTTCGGCGTTAGTTTATTTTTCGAGTTTTGTTTGGTGTTTTTTATTTGTTTAATGTTTTGGAAGGATTTTATTTTCTTTATCTGTATTCTCCATTTTACTTGTCTTGTAACCACGGTATTTTTCCATAAAAAATGAAGTCATATCAATAAATAAAAGGAAGTAACGTCCTTTTTTAGTTAAAAAAAGAAAAAAGAAAAAAAGGATAGGCAATAATTTGATTAAAAAATAGCAGGTATTTATGTAAATTATTAAAGGGCATTTATGTAAATTCGCCGTAAGAACTAATAAAAAAGATAAGAGCTTATCCAAAGAAAAAGCACGTGTGCGCCTGTGGGCGTGGCGGTGCTCCCTCCCGGTTTTACATTTTTACATTTGATTTTAATTTAATTAAAAATTCAAAGAGAAGATTTTAATTATGCATTTGTTTGGTTTGGTCAATGGTGAACATGCGAATGTGGGGAAACACCAAAACCCTAGGCCGCGTTTGGATATGCTGGTAGCTTTTGCATGTGGGATTTGCACTTAAGTCTATATAAATTCCTTGTCTTAATTTTGTTTCTGGTTACCAATTATTTAAAGAATTTTATAGAAATGTCACACTTTATTTTTAATTTTTTTAAAAAAATAATTAAATTATTTACTCGTAAATATCATTTTATTTTTAAATTTTTTAAAATAATTACAAAAATGTCATTTTATTTTTTATTTTTCAAATCTGTAGAAGAAAGTTGAAATTTTAATTTTTAATTGTGTTCTAAGTTTTAGAAACTAAGTATAATTTTTGTTATTATTTGAAAAATTAGAAATTAAATTTTTAGAGCCAAACTCATAATCCCTTTTTTTCCCCTCAATCTCTCATTTTTCAAAATAAAAGCAAAATATTATGGGTTTGGTGTCGCACCGGGAGATCCAAAGGACTCGTCGATGGCTGGAGTTCCCATGTCATTAAAAATATATATTTTTTCAATAATTTTTTTTTTCATATTTTTAAAAGTTATGGGTTTGAAATTTTTAAAAGTCAAAAGTCAGATTTCTTTTAAAAATGATATTCGATTTCTTTTTAATCTCTATTTTTTTTTTCGAATATTACAAATTTATTAATATTTAATTATAATTACTAAAAATATATGCCCATTTTAGTCATTTTAAATATTTTTACATATCTATTTTAGTAATTTTCTTTCTAACTTTTGCTTTTTTCAAATGGGGATAAAATAATTTTACAACAATTTCAATCGATTTCTTTTTACAAAGTTCTTTTGAAAATATTGGAGGGACCAAACTAAGCCAAAAAAGACTTAATGAAAGGGAGTTAACTGTAATTGTGGTGAAAATAGTTTAATCACACAATAAAAAAAATAAAAAAGAAAAGGAAGTACTAGAAATTTCAATTTAATAAAAAAGTTGAAAGATCCTTAAAAATATTTGAAATGACCAAAATGGACATGTATTTTAAGATGAAAAAATTACTTACCAAATGTATTATAATTAGATTTTATTTTTAAAGAGGAGAAGCTCAAGCAATTCACCCTAAGGGGATCTTTGGTTTGTGGCATTAAAAATATTCCTATGGAGCATGGAATGACATTCTTGAAAATCTTATTCCTAAAATAAGATAGCTCCCAAATGAGACAATTTTTATTTGGTTTGCATTGTAAGTATACATACAAAATTCTCATATCAATGTTTGGTAGGTATTTTAAGAAGATGACAATTATATCCTACACAATTAAAGAATATATATCCTACAAATTTAATAATTGTGAATTTAGAACATTTAACACTTAATAATCAATTAACCGAAATAATTGAGTCAATATAGTATTTAATAGTAACTATAATATTAAATTTTTTTAATAATATTACTTGTTTTTAGTAAATTGCAAATGTAAATTAAAATTGTTATCAATATAAAAATTGACACTTTAATAGACATTTTAATATTGTCTAATTAAAACTTAATTAAAATTTTCTAGTTAATATTTATAATTGACATTTGAATGCATTTAATTAACAAACTAACTAATATTTATGTTAATTAACATTTTTTTATTGTCATTTTAATATCTTATGATTAAACAGTTAAGTAATTTTCAATTATTTTTAATTGAAAAATTTTAATTAAAACATTATAATTAATATCTTTAATTAACATTCTATATTTTTATAATTAAAAAATAATTAATATTTAAAATTTTTAATTTTATTTTATTAATAATTTATTGTTTTAAATAGAATAATATAGTGTGATTATATTATAGTATAGGGGCAATATTATTCAAAAGTCAAAATAGTGAGAGTAATTTGGTTCAAAAGGTAGACTTTTCCGACTTACCTACGGGCTATAGGAGAGGTGAGAATAAGATGCTCATGTTTCATGGGAATTTTTGCTTTCCCGGAATATAAACACCCCCACCACGTCAAATTCTCAAGTCCAAAGAATACTTAAAAGGTTAAATAATTATTCTAAAGGAAAATTACATAAGAACCTTATTTAATTTGACTAAATAAGGAAAATCAATAAATAAACACAAGGTACCTCCTTATTTAATCAAATCATGGGCTAAAATGTATATTACTAATGTGTTTTTAAAAATTATATAAAATCAGAATTTTAGTAATTTTTATTCACCAAACTAGAAAGGTCAAAATAATTATGTGGCCAATTAACCAAATTAAGATATTAATTAATACATGCAAGGCATGCTTTAATTGGTAAAGATTGAGACAACAATGAAAAGCTTATGAGTAATTAAAAAGCAATTTATGGTTTAACCTACACTAATGAGAATGTAGTTGTAAATAGGCTGGGTTAATTAAGCCTGCCTATTTATGTAAATATTTCCAATTAAATAATATTTAAATTTGATTACTTTTTTTTTAAGGTAAATTTTTTTCAGCTCCTCTTTTAATAGAACAAATATTTACATTTTTTCTAATTAATAATTTTTGTTTACTAAATTTTTCATGGGATCTTTGATGCTCTATAAAAGGGTATATCAAATTTATTGATTCAATATTGATTTTGTGAATAAGAATAAAAGCTAAGCCAAAATAATTAGTTAAAAGCTTATGGAATATTAGGGTGCATGAATTTTTCAGGCTTGAATTTAAATTTATGTGAATTTGAAAGAAATTAAATCAATACAATTTTATCTTATACCATCCAATCACACTTTTTATTCATTTTATCTTTAAATTTTACTTCTCTCATGCATTAACTTTTAGGTTATTCCTTCTCTTTTAATTTTTAATATGCATGCTGAGTGGCCAAACTTTCACTTGGAACAAAATATAATTAATTTAAATAAAATTCAATAAAACTTTATATTATATTTTATTTAAATTCCCATAAATTTAAATTTTAAATTTCGTACAAAGTTGAAAAAAATTAGAAAGTACATTGCATGGTTCCATGACGCCTGATACCGGGCTTGACAATAGGGGCACCAATATATAAATACAATAAATCCCTGCTGCCTATTTATTACTTCCATAATTCACTAACTCCCATGATATGCAAATAATTTCCAAATTATGGCCAAAGCTCATTTCCTGGGTTGATTTCAAGGGCTGCTCAATTCCTGCAACTCAAAATGCATTACGTTTTTTTCCCATATCAAGAATTCATTTCTCAAATTCAAAGGGGGTGGCTCACAACTCACAATTGAAGGACCTAAACCTTCCTCTATAAAGAAATCAAAAGCTGTAAATGAGACAGAAAATAAATATGAGCCCACTGCATAAGTGTAGTGTTACACACACGGCATGTTTCTATAAATTCATCCCTCAGATTGAACATCAGGCTAGCTATTAGGGAGGCCATACACTGCAACTGGTCAGGTACCCGAAACTCAAACCCGGTTGTATGCAACCGACTTGCTGAACAGGCGGCGGATGTAAACTACTTGAAGTCCACTTGCAGCTGCCAGTAAAATGTACTCCGCAATCGTGTAAAACAAAACGCGTTTCTGAGTGCTCTCGTTTGCTGCAACAAAGAATATCATTATCTTGGATTAGTAATAGATGCAAACTCCTAAATTCTGAAAAACTGGGGGGGGAAATTCATCTTTCCACACATAATTTTGATTCTTGAAGAAGAAGCCAAATGCACAACAAAGAAGGTGGGGCTAATCACTTAATGCATCCCACTTAGGATATCCGACAAATTAAAATCTAGAAAAACGAGGAACAATGAGTAAACCCAAAGTATCATATTTGAAGCACAAAAATATTCAAATAATAGAACTGACTGAAACCTGTCCATGGATATGTCATTGCCATTTTGTTTGGTCTCGCCTCAAAAGTGTCATATCTAGAGCACAAAAGGTCCTGAAAAATGTAATGATGAACAGACGCATACCTCCTCTGCAGGAACATTCTTTGCATTCTGTATTGCCTATTTCCCCAACCAAACTAGTGACAAAAAAAAATTTCTCGTGCATTTTTTTGGCAGGGGAATGGATGAGTATACAGTATGGGCAAAGGGGGCACTTTACGGGAGCCCCAGATCAACCCCTACGCAAGCCATCAAGGATTTACAAAACTGTAGCTAGAACAAAGACACAAGCAGATTAATCTTCAGAAGACATAAAACATTGATTTTGCTCTCTCCTAGACAATGTAATTTACTTCATCCTTAAATTACACTGCGTAAAAGGAATGAAAACAAACATGGTTTGGAAGACATTTTAATGGGTTAAACATTATGAAACTTTGCCTTCTTGCTTTTTATTTATTACTAATTTTCAAAACAAAACCATCAAGATTGTTCCATTATTTATCAAGCCTAGATGTTCGAGCCAAACATTAATTATGTAGAGCTATATTATTGTGGTCAGTGTATTATAATTCCAAAGTAAGCTACATTTTGAAATGACAATAAGCTGCAAGAAAAAATTATACCATTTTTGGCACACATCCAAAAATAGAGAATGATGTGACTATGGTGCAATTTTAACAAAAATCTGCTCCTTCAGCATTCCATTATTCCCACATCACATGCTTCTATTATTTGATGCTCTAAATAAGATCCTTGCTTCATTTGATTGTCTAGTTGAAACAGAAGGCACAGAATTGATCTCTTTGTTCCCATATATGTCCACAAGTTTTAAACCATTGCAATGTATATGCATGGCCTTCAACAAAATATTCAAGAAAAACAAACACATTTGATATTGGAGTAGGCCCCAAGGCCCCCAACCCCAATAAAAGGATTTCAACAAATGTGGCATGAATGGATTAATTCATGAATAACAATTATCACATTTTAAGTCAATAAAAAGAAACATGCTTACTATGACGATGGCGAGTATCACGCGCTTTCAAGTATTTCTGCTCCGCTGTAACAGACTCCAATGCCTCTCTCAGCTCAGCAATTTTAACATTAATAGGGTCCAAATGTTCTGTACAAAGACGCCACCAAAACAGAAAATAAGATAATCTATGAACAAATCAACTTCAGTTAGGCTTATTGGGCTGCAATCAGAAAATATAAAGGCAATAGTAATAGATATCAGACTTGCTAACAAGATGTGGAATTAAGAAGCTGACGAACCATCTTTGGCAAGGTCATGTTCATTGGGAATATGGCCAACATGTATGTAGAAAGAGACGGTCTCCGGTGTTGAATAAGGATTATGGAAGCAGAACTTGTACATTCCACTTCTTGGGGCCTTAAAATTGAACTTATCCCCAGATGTTCCCTTCAAAGAGTGCACCACATTGCCCCCAGGAGAGGTTACCTGCAAAGGAAACCCCAAAATTAAGGTAACAGGTTAAACAGTTCTTAGTAAATAAAAACTAATGCTAGTTTTTAATACGGAGCTTTCCCAACTTTCCAGAGACAATGCTGATAACTGGTAAATTCACACTGCAGCATTGGTACATTAAGTTAAAAAGCCAAAAAAAAAAAAAAAAGAACAAAAAAAAAAAATGAAAAACACCAAGAAGTTGCTTAGGGAATTTAGTCGTGGAAAACATTACCCATTTTTCATTTTTTTAGTTTTCAAAAAAAAATTAAAAAATTTTAGCTTATTTTTAAGCTTTTCAAGATTCATATGAAACAGTAGAAAAAAAAGCGTGTTTGTTTATTGTGCAAAATATTTTTTTATTTTTTTATTTCTAGATCTCAAAAATAATTACAAAAAGAGAACTTGTTTCTTTAATTTTCTAAAAATTATATACTACAGCATTCGGGATTTTGGGGCTTTGGTTTCGATTTGTGTAGGTTTGGAAGAAATTCAATACATAACCTAAACAAATTAAAGTCAAAATCTGAATACCATGCTCCCATACGCAAAATAAGAAATAAGAAATATGGAAAATAATAAAAAGATGTTCTCTAATTTTTTCTACATAAATTTAGAAAATTGGAAACAGAGATCCATTTTTGTGATTATTTGAAAAATTAGAAATGGAAAAATAAAACTGTTTCCACAAGCAAATAGTGCCAAAACTTTTTAGCGTTGTTTATTTAATCTATACAGATGCTGAAAAATTGAAAATTTTGCTAACTTTTTTTGTAATTATTTGGAAAAAAAATGGAAAAATAAAATTGTTTTCCACAACTAAATGAGCCCTTATTATTTCTACTATCTGATCAGGGACTTGAGCAAAGAAAATTTGGAAATTAATTTTGTGAAGTAAGAAATAAAGCATAGTATCAGCACCAAAATATGTGTGCATCAATAAAAAATCCTTCCATGGAAAAGAAAGGGAGAGAAGGATAGTGGAGAGGTTTCAAAGAAACATGTCTCTCTTAGGCTGTTGAACATTTGTATTGTAGATTGTAACAGACCCTAAAGTTTGGCATAACTGCCTTTAATCATTTCTCGAGTACTATTGCATTCTGCTTCCACCACCACTGTGGGTTCTTAGATACAACTCCCACCACCACCACCCTAAGTCCCACTAAGTGGGTCAGCTACATAAATACTATTCTTCCGTTCTGTCCTATTTAGGGCAACATCCACTAACAAATGGAGGGCTATCACATCCTTACTATCTTAATCCACTAGATCTACCTCTTCCCCTCCTACTAGAACTATCATTAATTAGCACACTACTTCTCATTGATGCATTATTTGGCCTACAATGCACGTGCCAGGACTATCTTAACCGCCCTTCCCTTATCGTCTCTTCTACAGGTGCTATGCCTGACTTACCACAAACATATCCATTCCTTAACTTATCTTCTAAAGTTCTTAAATCATTGAATAAATTGAACTTCTTGTTCCGCAGGTAACTACTAACCAGAACTTTTCTATCGAAGACCTGGGTGAGAAATCCCTTGAGTTGACAATGTAAAGCACCATGCAACAGGGCAAAGCATTTCTAGATTAAAGCTTTTCTCTAGCCGCATAAATGCCAAAACATTCCTTGAGCAGTTTATCATAAAAAATCCAGCAACAGGACAAAATATTTCTACATTCAAGCTACTTTTAGATGTATGTAATTCCAAAAAAAAAACCAAAAAATAACAATGCCCCAAGATTCCCTAGGTAGGGTCACTATATGGATACTTTAACTGTTTTACATCATTTTGCTCAACCTATGTTCTGAAAAAATAAGAGAAAGTTGGTGTGCCACCAAATCCTACTTTACTACTTCAATCCAAGTTATTCTAGATCCACCACCAACCCTCATGCCCCCCTCCCCAAAACCCCCGCATAGGCACAACCTCTAATGTCAATTGAGTCCCTCTTTATTTCTATGGTACTATCTCATCTGGACAACCAGTCCAACCTGTTTTTTTTTTTTTTTAATACAAATATTTTTCAATTGTTGTCAGGTAGCCAGTTTATATTCCTACAAATATTCATTTGGGATTCCAGGCTTAAAGATCTCTCTCCCTTCTTGTAGTGCATCCAAGGTCAAGCGTTTGTCTGGGATACTAGGGTATGTCCACCTGGAGACTGTCTTGTCAAGTCTTTTTCTCTGTCGGTTTTTTTAGGGGTAATTGTAGTCCACCCAGGCTGGCAGGGGGGGACTTCAAGGTCATTCAAAGATCCAGCAATAGGTTAGGGGAATCCAAGGTGACTAGTAGTATGACTGTACAAGGATGTTTGATTTCTTCAATCAAAATCGTGAACAATGTTAATTTTACTTGGGTGGCTTCAAAGATAGACATGATTCTTTTCACATTGATAGGTTCTTATTACCAACATTTAGGAAGATGTTTTTATGAATCTTGATTTTAGTTTTTATCTTGTCTCTGGCAATTGCCTCATGCTTTTAGATTCCAATCCAGTTCAATGAGGTCCCAATCCATTCAAATTTGAAAATATGTGGTTGATGCACCCTTCTTTGCAGGGCACTGTCAAGATTTGGAGGAGAGAGCATCAGGTTCAAGGGTTAAGAGGGTTTTAAATTGATGAAAATTTAAGGTTTGTGAAAAAACAATTTAAAACAATGGAACAAAGAGGCGCCTTTGCGAACATTGAAGAGTGAAAAAATATTTTCCTGCAACTGAAGCTTGGATAGGCTAGAAAAGCATGGGTTGTTGGGTGAGGAAGGAAGGCCTACAAGGGCTCATCTTTGTAATGATTTGGATATGATTTCATTGAAAAAGGATATAATTTAGTGATAGAAGTTGAGGGAAGTGGGTGGAGGGGTACTGTAACTCTGGATTGTTTCATAGAGTGGCTAGGCCGAGGCAAAGTTTATTGAGTAGGATCCAGATTCAGCGTGTTTTGTGCGGGATCATAGGAAGATTGGAGAAGAGATCACAAGCTTTTATAACATTTTATACACCAAGGATTGTCAGCATAAACTACTGTGGACTTGAGTCCACTGGGTGGAATACTGCTCTTTGGTTAGAGAGGCATTTGGATATATAGAAGAAGTGTGCGTGCTTGAAATGGATAGGGATAAAGATTCAAGACATGAAGGTTTTACGATGGCAATTTTTAAGGGTAGCTAGGAGGTCATGCACAATGATGTTATGAGAATTTTCAAGGAATTTCATCACAATGGCGTGGGGAATAGCGTCCTTAATTTCTATGGGGGGGATGTCTAGCGGGTGATGGGTTTCAGGCCTATAAGTATATTTACTAGCCTTCAAAAGATTTTGACTAAGATTTCGTCTAAAAGAGGCTTAAAGAAGTTTTAGGGGATAGGTGAAAATTTTAGATGCATTGTTGGTGGCTAAAACAGTGGTTGATGATGTGAAAAGGAGGAGTGGGAGGAGGGTCACACTCAAAACTGGATTTTTTTAAAAATATATATAAGAGAAATTGTTGGTTAGGAAGGGTGTTGGGCTACTTTGAAGGAATTGGATAAAAGGGTGTTTAATGTAAACAGATATGTTTGTCATTGTGGATGGACACCCCTACAGAGGGATTTAAGGCTGCTTGTCGATTAAGGCAAGGAGATCTCTTTGCCTCTGTTCTTGTTTACCCTAGTGGTTCACGTGTTAATTAGATTGATTCTGCATGCTCAGGGTTTACAGGTGATTGGAGATTTAATGGTAGGTTGGGTGATAGACATCTTTGATTGGATAATGACACTATTTCTTTTTCTTAAGGGTAATGTTGAAAATTTTCAAAAGCCCTGAAAGTTTACGAGGAGATTTTGGGGTTGAAGACCAACATGTCCAACTGTGGGTGGCCGATATTAACAGTCACGGACAATGGAGACATAGCAAGGTTCAATGCTTTAGCAGGTTGTGTGTGGCTCGGCCTTTGTCCCATTTAGGTATTCCTTTCAGGGGTAACCCTATGCCTGCTGCTTTTTGAGATCAACAACAACAAAACCAAGCCTTAGTCCCACTAAGTGGGGTCGGCTATATGAATCCTTTTCCGCCAATTTATGCAATCATGGACCATTTCTTTTGATAGATTCAAAGATATTAAATCCTTACTATGTCTTAAGGGATTGTGTTATGCTCATCATGTTTCCCTTTCTAAGATTCCCATATATTTTTATCCCTTTTTAAAGTTCCCACAAGTGGGGGTTCTGGAGAGGCTTCTAAGAGATTTCCTTTATTCTAGTGCATGGGAGAATAAAAGGGATGTGGCATCATAGAATATCTCTTTAATTAAAAAATGGTTATGGAGGTTCCCCTAGAGATTAATTCCCCATGGCACAAAGTTATTAGAAGTAAGTATAGAATTCTTGGAATGGGTGGGATACAAAAGGAAGTGGCAATGTTTCCAACGTGAGTCCCTCAAGCCTAGCGAAAAAAAACCAAAAAGGAGTCCTTGGAAGTTATTTCCCAAGTAGCATATTTTCTATTTCCCCTTACTTAGTTTAGAGAGGGAAATGGGTAATAGGATTAAATTTGTAAAGATGGTAGGGTAGGTGAGGTTTTGTTGGAGATGTTGGTGCCTTATCTTTTTGGATTATCTTCTATTCATAATGCACCAATTACATTTCCTTTAACTTCTGGAGGAGGACTTCCACTACTTTGTTGAGCATTATAAACTTTTTTGTTCCCCGAACGAGGGGTGATGTGAGGGTTTAGCAAAGGATTTCTTTGGGTTATTTTTCTTCCAAGTCTTTTTTTCCTTTGTTTACTAAAATCTTCAACTCCTAGTTTTCTTTTTTTTTTTTCCTCCTCACCTTTGTATCATACCTTTTGGAAGGTTAAGGTTTCTTTCAAGGTCCACACTTTCATATGGACCTCGACTCTTAACAAAAACAACAACAACAAAACCAAGCCTTAAGTCCCACTAAGTGAGGTCGGCTATACGAATCCTTTTCTGCCATTTTATGCGATCATGGACCATTTCTTTTGACAAAATTAGGGCTATTAAATCCTTATTCACTATCTCATTCCAAGTTATTTTAGGTCTACCCCTACCCCTTCTGCTACCCCCACAGTAACTAACTCGCTCTTCCTCACTGGCACACTATGTAGCCTACGTTACAAATGTCCAAACCATCTGAGTTGTTTCTCCCGTATCTTATCTTCTATAGGGCTACACCTAACTTATCGTAAATATGTTCATTCCTTAATTTATCTTTCGGTGTTATTTCACTTATCCATTTAAGCATTCTCATGTCGGCAACTTTTACATTTAGGATATTCTGTTTTTTCGTCGCCCAACATTATGATCCATATAGCATAGCTGTTTTGATTGCCGTCCTATTAAACTTCCCTTTTAATTTTAAAGGTATTCTACGATCACAAAGCACACTTGAACTACTTCTCCATTTTACTCAACTTGCTTTAACTCTATGCCTCACATCATCTTCAATTTCTCCTTCAACTTGCATAATAGATCCAAGGTATCGACATCCACAAGTGCTGTTTTTTTCTTCATCATCAAGTTTAACTTTGTCTCCAATATTCCTCCGACCATTACTGAAATTACATTTCATATATTCTGTCTTATTTCTACTTATCCTATAGCCGCTAGATTCCAAAATTTCTCTCCATAATTCTAACTCAACCTCTACTCCACCCCTAGTTTCATCAATCAATACAATATCATCTGCAAACAACATACACCATGACACCTCATTTTGAATGTTCTTAGTCAATTGGTCCATGACCAAAGCAAAAAGATAAGGGTTCAAAGCAGATCCTTGATGTACACCCATGGTGAATGGAAATTCTCTCGTATCTTCATCTATGGTCCTTACACTAGTCATTACTCCATCATACATGTCCTTAATAACATCAGTATACCTACTACATACACCTTTATTTTCTAAAACCCACCATAGAACTTCTCTACCATATGCAAGTCCCTCTTCTTTTCCCTAAACTTTTCCATTAATCTTCTTAAAAGATTTATAACTTCTGTGGTAGATCTCCCGAGCATAAAACCAAATTGATTTTCTGAGACCTTTGTTTCTAGCCTTAAATCTTTATCCAACTACCCTTTCCCACAATTTCATCATATGACTCATAAGTTTAATTCCACGATAGCTATTACAATTTTGAATATCTTCTCTATTTTTGTATATAGGTGTTAAAGTGTTTTTCTTCCATTCATCTGACATTTTCTTAGTTTTTATAATTGTGTTAAATAAATTAGTTAATCATATAATTTCGTTATCACCAAAGCATTTCCAAACTTCAATTGGGATGTTATAACGTCCTATACCTCTTCCATTTTTCATTTTTTTAGTGCAAACTTAACTTCATTAACTCTAATATTGCGAATAAATATCATATTTTTAGTCTTTTCCTCATTTGTCAATTCTAAGTTTAAGCCTTCTATTTGGTTTTCATTAAATAACTTACTAGAGTAACTTCGCCATCTATATTTTATGTCTTCATCCTTAACCAAGACAATATCATCCTCACTTTTTATACATTTTATATTTACTAAGTCCTTACTCTTCCTTTCTCTAACTTTAACAAGTTTAAATATATCTCTTTATCCCTCTTTTGTATCAATCTATCATACAAACTATTAAATGATCTGTGTTTAGCTTCACTAACAGCCTTTTTTGCCTTTTTTCTTGCCTCTTTATACTTTTTAAAGTCATCTATATTTCTACATTTTTGCCACATTTTATACCAAATTCTTTTTGTTTTTACGGCCTTTGGACATATTTATCCCACCACCAACTTTCTTTGTTATTCGTGAATCTTCCCCTTGATTTACCTAAAATCTCTTTTGCTATCTTTAATAGAGTTAGCTAATCTACTCCAAAGAGTGTTTGTATCTATCTCATCCTCTCTAGTCCAATCCCCATCTTTGATCATTTTATCTTTAAATTTTATTATATTTTCTCCCTTTAGGTTCCACCACTTAATTCTCTTACACTGGTTTATTTTATTATTTTTCTTCCTTTTTTTTAATACATATATCTAACGCTAAGACTCTATGTTGTGTGGCTAGGCTTTCACCTAGAATAACTTTACAATCCTTACATAATAAACGATCTACCCTCCTAATTAAAAACAAAAATCTATTTGACTTATATTTTGTCTACTTTTAAAGGTTATTAAGTGTGAACTCTTCTTAAAGCAAGTATTCATTATAATAAAATCATATGACATAACGAAGTCTAAGATCCATATCTTCCCAATATTGTCTCTTAAGAATTTCTACTAAACCTACTTGAGGAGCATAAGCATTAATGATATTTATTATCTCTTGGCCTAATACCATCTTGATTTTTATAATTCTATCTCCTACTCTGTTTACATTAACAACACTATCTTTTAAGTTTTTATCTATAATAATTCTCACTCCATTCTTATGTTTTTCTTTTCCAGTGTACCAAAGTATAAATCCTGATTTATCAATTTCTCTAGCCTTCTCTCCCACCCACTTAGTTTCTTGAAGGCAAATTATATTAATTTTTCTTCTAATCATTGTGTCCACAATTTCCATACTTTTACCCGTAAGTGTCCCTATATTCCAAGTTGCTAATCTAATCCTAATTTCTTGAATGACTGAACTAACTTCTTTATATGTCCACGTCCAGAATGATGCAAGAATCCTCGCATATTTAACACCGTACCTAGGCACCAACACAGCGCATCGCTTCGAGGCGACGACCTAGCCCACCCTCGGGCACTTTTCGCTATACCCAAATGGTACAAGTACAACGCGTCGCTCATAGGGGACGCGTCAACAAATATTTGGTAAGGATTCATATCATAGTGATTTGACAAATTTTACGCTAGCTGTTAGTTACGCAATGCAACCCTCCTCTTTTACCCAAGCTTGGGACCGACGGTGTGTGAAAAAATTAAGACATTAAGTGCTAACAAAATTAATACAAATAACTTGTTAAAAGTAAAAGGACCCTATACGGGCAACAACCCAAATATCGGGAGTCTAATGAGACAAATTCATACCTCTTTCTACATTGCCCATGGCGACCAACTTTGGAGCGCTCATTATTATTATTATTTTTGTTCAAGTGAAGCATGTGTGGTCTCTTAGAACGCACATGATTTCTTGTTGGTGAGATTTTGGGCTTTTGGGAACAATATAAAGGGAGGGCTTTATGTGCATAAGCAGTGTATGATATCCTTCAAACATTATGGCTCAAACAAAACGCAGGAATATTCAAGGCTCAAACAACTTCTTCCCATTATACAGTACTTTGGGGACTCTTACTATCCAATCTTCAAAGGGATTGAAGGGTGACAAATTGTTCTAATAGTTTTAGTTGATCTTGGAGGACATCTTGCCCTCCATATATTGTGCTTTGGTCTCAATTTCTTTAATGGATTTTTATTTTTCTATAATAAAAAAAAAGGCTTGATATTACAATTTTGTTTGCAATACTTTTTTCAAGAAGAAAAAAAGGGCATTTGTTGCAAACTTATTTAAATTGAACCTACATTAAGTACAAGCAGACAAGAGGTGACCGGGAATATGAGTCATGCAATGACCCATTCTTGTGCTTGCACCAACCACCAGATATTTGCTATCCAAGCATAGTAGCATTATCACAGTTTTCTAGCTTATTCCTTTAGCTGCTTTTCTCTTAATTGTGATTCTCCATTAAATGCAGTTTCCCAATCAAGTGATGCCATGCAGCCAAATAAAAAGTTGTCATGCTCGGATGATTGATATGGATGGAAAAAGATTAAAAAATGGCAAGAGGAACATCAATTGAGGCATTCTAAGAAGCAAGACATTCCAAAAAGTAGAGCAAATCTGGTCATGCTATCATGCTCTCTCTGACAAGCAGACAATCTGGAAGACACTTAAGGGAGGGCATAAATTCAAGAATGAGGTTTTGTTCAGTTCACGAGTTTGCAATGGTTTTCTAATTTTACCACTTTTTACTAGGTTTTGATCTAGTGCAAACCTAATGCCAACTGGACAGGATCAGGAGGGAGGGGTTTCTGGTTTGGTTCGGTTTTTAAAAAGTTTCAATGTACAAGGAATGTTCATTAGTCACCATTAAAAATGAATGGAAATACTAATAGTTTTAGTTTTATAACTATAAAATAGCCCCCACAACACCCCCCCCCCCCAACCTCCACTCCCACAAAAAGAAGAGAGAAAACAAAATAGAATTTCCATTCAGACTATAGCATTCACCAGGATTCGAAGTTCATAGCAAGCAAGTAAGAGTATATGGCATCGAATACGGTGGAGCAATAGCTCAATGAATTCTTTTTTATAACATAGCTCAATGAGTTTGTACAGTGATAATGCTTTCTGTAAAAAAATACTTTATTTCTCTGCATTAAAAATATTGATCTCATCAAATATACCAGCCTTTTTGCCTTTACAATGTTACAATTGCAATAGTTCTGTTCTTAATAAAGCTGCGTTATCACATAAGATAACTGATCTTGGTCAAACTAATTTGAAATCTTAGACCCTAGAGCATCCACGGAACGACAGCAACTCAAGTACTAACCATAAGCAACTCAATAATCAGGGCCATCCGCAAAACAATCACAAGTTTATAACAGAGAGTCAAAGAAACATCTACGGAAAACAAAATCAAATAAAACTGAGTAAAAGGCATATCATCAACGCAACCATCATCAGTTACCTGCAAAAAAAATGAATCAGGAAATAATGTGAAGAAGAAAAAAGCCAATAAGATAACGATCTGCTTGGTTGTGCGAAAACAAATCATAAATTTTGAAATTTAGATTTTTTATAGCATGTAAGTCAATTTTTATTTTCTTTTCTTATTATTGGTTTCCTCAAGAATTAAACGAGGGAATACAGAAGACCAAAAAAACACTTCAAGAAAGAATATCCAATCCATTATCAATCAGCAACAAAAGCGAAAAACTCCAGAACCAAATATAAAAAAAACACACTAATTACAATCAAATTCCAAAAATTAAAATAAATCAAAGAGACTGATCAAATAGCGAAGCACTGGCAAGAAACGAAATGCGGCGGAGATCAAAAGACTTACGGTTAAATCGATGCCAGGGTGGTCGGAGCTCCAGAAGATGTCGTGATCGACGACCACGAAGTTTCCAGAGACGGAGTCGCCTTCATATAGAACGTACTCGTAGACGCATTCAACGTCTTGTACAGTGACGGAGAGAGCTGAGAGATTGCCGAGCAAGGTGAAGAGAAAACCTATCACCATGCAGATCTTGGCGCTCCGACGTCTCTGTCGTCGCTCCATCTCGGTTCCAGATTCGAATTTTCGGGGTCCGGGTAATCAGGTATTTGGGTTCTCAGGGTTCGAGGGAGAAACTCGACGCTTTGCTGGAGAAGACGACCGAGAATAGCAACGTAATCTGGCCCCCGTAACGCACACAGTACTTATCGGACCCTATACGACGCCGTTTAGTAAATTAATGATTACCACATTTTTATGGCTCGCTACTAGTTGTTAATTTAAAGAAAGAGATGAATGATAAAATAAAAAAATTATTTGTTGGCATGGTCGGCTGGCCTGAAAACCAGAAAAGAAGGGAATGGTGGAATTCATTAGGAAATGAAGGATAATATTTTTTTTTTTGAAGGTCTTAAACAAAATTCTTTATCTAAAAATACTCTTAACCAACTAAAAATTTTACCTGAACATTCTGAAATTTGGAATAAAAAAAGTATATTCAAAATTTTAATTTTAAAAATTTATTTATAAAATATTATATTAATATTTAAACTCTCATAAATGATGTAAAACTTTACATCATTAAATTTATATCAAAATTTCCTCCCTAACTCTTATACTACTTCAAATATTAATATTTTATTTTATAATTAAAGAATTGGAAGGATTTTTTGAAATAAAAAGGAAAAAAGGAGGAGTGGAAATGACTCTCTCTCTCTCTCTCTCTCTTCCTGGACTTTCCTTTTATAATTGGCAAATTTCATATTTTATGGGAATGAATCCCACACTTATAAGTATTTCTCAAAATACAAAGAAGGATTGGATTTGCACGGACTGTCGTTACTTTTTCCTCTCCTTCTTATTGGACTTTCCTTCTCAAAATACAAAGAAGGATTGGATTTGGAGGGGTCTTTATGAGGGACTTAGTTCGAGCGAGCCTATGGTACATCACTCGCAGACTGTTGGAGAGGGACTTTCCAACAAGACCGAGGGCCGAGGATGGGTTTTCCGATGACTTCATGAGGGTTTTCCGGCATTTGCAGCTGTAGTCCTCGTTGTCATTAGTCGCTGCAGATGAGGAGTGGTAACAGCTTCATACACTGACGTAGTTGTTGTGAATAACTTGTCCTCCTCTCTCTAAAACAATGGGTGCTTTTCAATACTTGAAAGGATCCTATCTTCTCTAGCCAAACAACCCTCCAACCCACACTCCTACCCGTAAAATCTCCTTAAGCTTCCCTTTATTTCACAAAACTCGGAGGAATCTTCTCTAGAGACTTAAACTTTGGACCTCCCTATGACATGCCAAGACATTAACTACTAGATCAAAACTTAACCCTGCATTTGGTTTTAAGAATATAGCAATTATAATAAGTTAATTGCTATTAGTTATGCAAATAAAATTTTTTACCAAATTAAAATTATTAAAAAAATAAAATTAAAAAAAAAAAGCGGGGTGCCCATAAAACATGATATTAAAATAGGGTTATTCTCATTTTATAAGATGTGAATACGAGTGGAGTTCTTTAAAAATGTTTGAATTCTTATCTTGCATTCAACGACATGCTGAGGAATAATTTGAAGAAAGGGTTGGCAAGTCAAATCGTTGGGGAAGGAGAGAGTTGATGTTGGAGGATTAAATTATTACTTTAAAGGGGAATGTAAGTTTATGCGCAAGGGGGTATCGGTTATAACTAATAAGTCTATATAATAATATATCATATATTTAACATAATATATTTTATAAGAAATAACATATATAAAAATATGCATATAAAATATATACAATAATATGCATGTATACATGCAACAAATATGCACATATATAATTTGTTGGCCCTAAAGTCGTGTCTTGATTTGAGTGAATAGACCCTTTTGCGAATTATAATTCTTTTCTACAAAATAATAATACTTGACAAGATACAAGCAATTAAATCACAATATAAGCAAAATGAATAATACAATAAATAGAAGAAGTAAGAGGGAGAAAAGCTTAACACCATAGTTTAACGTGGTTCAGCCTTTTGCCTATGTCCACGCCTTGAGGCACACTCAAGGGTTACAAAATCCACTAACCAATCTCCTTTGCAGATGGAGAAGCCTTTACAATCAGGGAATCAATCCCCTCACGCTCACCAAGAGTCGATCTGCAAAGTTCACCAAGAACCCCTTTGATCTGGTTCACCAAGAACCCTTTTACAATCAAACGAAAGAGGAAATAATGTGGTGGACACAAAAGATGCTCCTGCAATGAGTTGATCACAACACAAAGCCTCACACTAATCTCTCTAGTAATGAATCTTCACAAAAATAAAGAACAAGAGAGATTTGAGCAATGAATGATGAACTAAATGTTTGCAATAAATAATCAATAACTATCAAAGGTGTTTAATAAGTGCTAGTAGGTTGTAATTATAGAAAAATGGACAAGCTAGCCGTTTTGTGGCCGTTGGGCATTTAAAATAATAAAATACTTTGAAAACTAACAGTTTTTTGCTTGTTGGATTTAGTTCCCGAAGCCCGTCGAAGCACCTAGCGTGTTTCTTTCATTTGGGTGCTTAATCATGGTTTAAACTAAACTAGGACCAAGTATATGAAATATTATAATACTAATATCCATTATGAAAATACATTTGACTATAGGATATTTTGCATTTGAAAACTCATTAAGTTTTGTTTTAAGAATTGGTTGATATCCTATATACTAGGATGCTCATGCAATTGCTCAACTCTTGTTAAATAAACTTGTTCGTATCAAAACTACAAGAGTTACAAATTATTCATACCTCAAACACTTCTCATTTACATTATGACTTTACATTTGGTTTAGTTGGCTGTGCTTGAGATGTTCTAAGTGAGTATCTGCTTTGATCTTTGCTTATTGAATGTTCACTTGATATTTGCATTTGATCTAACATCTTCATGTTGTTCCTATACTAACTTGATATGTACAGATTAGTTTAACTCAGAATCACTAATGGGTTGTTATTATCAAAATATGACAATTAGGATTATATAGCCACTAAGGCTAACATGATTTTTATATATTATAAAGTGCATATATACATTACATATGCCCTGTGTTCGTTGACGAAACCCTATAATTCCCTTTTAGAATTTTCCTGTTTCTCTCTTTTCTTTATTATTTAATTACTATAATTATTCTGGTCTCTACAACCTATGCATAGCTTGCTGCTCCGAACTGCTGGTTTCAGTAATAGCAGCCGGCTTATCCATTCACAGAGTTAAGTCCAGATTCAAAACACAAAAATGAAATTGAATATGTTCATTCTAGTCAAAGAAATTTGTCCCATTGAAGATCATAACAAATAAGCCAAAGAATGAAGTGAAACAGGAACAAACACTGCAATATGACAAAATGCTCATTACATTAATGCCTTGAGTAGTAAATTGCATTCAATCTTTGGATCAACTTATGCAATATACTAACATTTACATTTACTAGTGATTTTCACCTATCTAGGCATAATTGATAGCCTTTATAACGTTCGATTGGTCTGTCAACTTTGGGCATTCATCCCAATCTCACAACCATTATTTCAATTATCTTGACTTATTTAATGATTACTTGAAAGTTGGTACACATTTGGATTAACCATAATATTCAAATT
Source organism: Malania oleifera (assembly GCF_029873635.1). Taxonomy (NCBI): domain Eukaryota; kingdom Viridiplantae; phylum Streptophyta; class Magnoliopsida; order Santalales; family Ximeniaceae; genus Malania; species Malania oleifera. The sequence goes on from NC_080419.1 coordinate 9,092,967, forward strand.
ACCATTTTGTTATAATTTTTGCAAGATTATATTTCAATTCAATGTTTACCACTTTTTTTAGCAAGATCACTCCGGTGACAACATGCTAACCATAATAGTAACATTGATTGATTCCTTACTCAGTAAAAATTTATCCATAATTTACAATAGATAATCAATTCCCTAATATAAGAATTTTACTAGCTTATTTTCATGTAAAATTCTCTAGCTTATACATGCAAAACATGTGAGCGTTCCATAATTAATAAAGTAATAAAGTAATTTGCATGCATATCATTCAGTAGCCCTACTTTAGTATTACCTTACAAGGGAAAATCGTCGACGGTTTCAGGCTGCTTCCGACAAACCATCGATGGTTTTCTGAAGCTCAGAAAATTTGCTCTCGGTATCTCAATCCGTTGGTGGTTTCTGAGAGTCCAACAAAACTATCGACGAGTTTGTTCGAATAGCAAACTCACAGCTCAAAATCATAATTTTTAGACCAACAAAAACCCCATAAATCCATCAAATATCACATATATTTTCAGGAATCATTTATCATATGAATTTTCGGTTTGATTCCCAAAAATATAATGAACACAAACTTTCACACGAACTCATAACAAGATCGTAATGGGTTAAAAGAAATGATCTTTATCATGAAAGGAAGATCATGATAATTTCAACCACAACTCTGATACCACATGTAAGAAAAACTTATATGCTGTAGGATCTTTAATTATCAAGAAAATTCACATAAACATGATATCTTTGAACAATAAACAATAAAGATAACTATGATATAAACATACATACTAGGATCATTCAAGTTGTATACAATCGAGAAGAACGTTGTTGGGTTCGTTTATCTCGCTTAAGTACTTCGATCTCTTTTCTATCATTCACCAGGTTTATGGGAGTGTGTTGATGAGCAGAGAGCAGAGGTAGAGAGAGGACAATTCTTATATGCCATTTTCTGCCTTCCTTTCAGCTAACATCACTATTCAGCTATCCCTCTCAGCTTTTCTCTACTTTACAACTTAAGAGCTTTTTTTTCTTTGTTTAACTTGATGTTTGCTTGCCCCTTTAGCTACACCCTATAACAGTAGCTAATGTATATATGAATATCCTTTAAACTTCCAACCATTAAAACCTCATTTATTTCTAAGCTAATTTTTCAATTAACCCATTAATAACCATTCAATATCCTTTATCATATGTGACATTACCCTTCATGTGGGACCATATCATTCATGTGGGACATATCCTTTGGGATATCTATCCTACATGTTATACTTCATAATCCATTTCATTATAACAACTTAGCTGCACGTGGCAACTACAAAATAATATAAATGTTATACAAATGATTATTTTTATTTTTATTTTTATTTTTATTTTAAATTATTGATATTCTTATTTTAATTATATTTTAAAATTCGTATAATCATCATATTTTAATTTAAATAAAAGGTGTATCTGAAATAAATGATATAATAAAAAATTAATTTTGAATGTTAAGATATTCTAACAACAGGTCATCAAAACGATTGAGAGTTAAAATTTTGGATTTTTAGTTTTTTCATAAACAACTAAAATCGACAATATAAGTAAAAAATTGGCAACATAAATAATGTGCTGTTATAATTTATTTTTTTACTATATAAAAATTAAAACATATAATATAAAAGATAAATGAAAGTAGATCCTAAGGTTTTATTTAGGTGGAATGTGCCATGCACATGCTCCATTCCTTTCATTTGATTACATGGATTTTTGGCTAGTTATAGTACTAAAGTACAAGAGTTTATTGGAATAAAATTTTTTTTGATGTTTAATACTAACAAATAAAATGACATTTATTTTAAAACACCATTATAATTAATAAGATTAAGAGATAAACCTTAAGGATTAACTCAAGTGCACATGAGAGGAGGAGGGGCTCTAATTCTCCTAGTAGCAATAAGAAGTATAGGTTTAATGACTATTGATTCTCTACCAACTTGGACATACTTGGTAGTAAGAATGAGTATTAGATCAATACAATTAATTCGGTGAATTAAATGAATTAATACAAAATTTTTAGATAATAAATTAGGTAAACGGAATCAGATTGAATTAATCCTTTAATCAAACCAATAATTGGCTGATTAATACTTTAGTTAAATTGATTAACTAATTTTAGCTAATTTACATATGTTATTAATACACACACATTTAATTATTAATGTATATATTCAATTATCAATAAAAATATATATATATATATATATTATGGATATACATCATACATAACCTATTAATATATATAGTACATAAATTATTAACGTATATATAAATAATTGATAAATTCAATTAGCCTATCTAACTGATTTGACCTATTGAATCAATAATCGAAAATTGATTTTTTATGACAATAAAAATTGAACTAGAATACATATATTAGTTGAACTGAATTAACTTAATTTGTCCGTTTTGATTGATTAATTTGATTTTAAATTCAATCCTGAAACCCCTACCAATGATCATTTTTCTCCATAATAGATATGCACTACTCTCTAGAAAATCAGTAGACTTTTAGAGTATCTATATAATTCCACCTCTTTCTTTTTTACTTTTAGAACAACCGCTTTTATTTTTTTAGAAGATGATTTAAGGGTTGAATTGCATAAAAATTTAATTTTACATTATTATTAAAATGTAAAAAATTGAAATTTTTATTTAAAAAAATACAAAAAATATTTATCAGGTTTTTAAAATTATATAAATTTATACTTATAATAAAAATATTGAAAATTAAAATCGAATTTATATGAATTTTAAAAATAAATCGACATATAATTTACACAATTTAAAAATTAAAATTAAAATGACATGTTCTTACTAAAAAGAGTAAAAATTTAAAAGTTTCAAATTAATAAAAAGACGTTTTTCAATTTTTATATAAATTTAAAATTATTTTTAATAATGTGATATCTTTTGTAATTATTTAAAAATAAAAAAATAAATATAAAGTTGTTTCACAAGTATAGTGGCGGCAAAACCAAAATTCATCGTCAAATGATTCAAAAGTTTCCTTCCCCCAACTTGCTGCGTCCCTGATGCTCGGAAAGATGTCTCTTCCTCTCGTCGAGGTAGACGGCGCGGCGGACGCAGGGAGAGGAGGTCGGCGAGTCAATCGCGGGAGTAATTAAGGGTTACTCAAGCACCGTGCAGGTGGAGGTGGAGATGAGGCTAGAGATGGCGGCGGCGGGCGTTGGTGGAGGTGTCGGACACGAAGGGGGAGTTGACGTTCTCGAGGCAGGCGGAGTGCTGGAGTGGGGGGCGGCGCCACTGTTCCCGGTGGCGGCAAATGGTAGGACGAGGGAGAAGAAAGCGAGTGAAAAATGGCGATTCGGATCTTCAGCTTGGCCTTTTTTTGGGGGTCCATGTAGCTTCGGCTTCTGGCTTTTGTCTTTTGTTATGTCAGGTGGGGAATGAAGCTTATCTGAGAATTCAGACTACTTTGGAGAAGAAAAAAAAAAGCTTTAAGATGAGTTTTGTATGAACACAGCTGCTGAATGAAAAATATATGTGGAATTGTTTTATTGGTGGGGGTAGGCGACGCTTGGTGCCCCAGGACCTGTGAATGGAAGTTTCTCTGAAGTTTACTTCATGTTTAAGGGATATACGTGTGACTTTTAGGACAAACACGTGTAAGTGACCGGCGGCTGGCCTTCTGTTTTCTTAGGTTGAATCTTCTCATCATATAATTATTCCTCAGTAAAACACTGTCCAACCAGGGCCAAAACCCAACAGCAGGGTCTTCATCTTCTTCAGCTGGTTGGCTGAAAAAAAAAAAGGCATTTTCCAAACTCACTGAGCTCTGGTTTCTTGATCACCAGAGACGATGGAGGAAAAGGTTTCTCAAATCCAGGTCCCTCGAGGGAAATTGGGAAGTCAAGGATTGGAGGTAAAGCCTACTGTTTTCATATCTAGGAAGCCAAACTTCAAATGGGTATTCTTGATTTTTTGATTAAGATGGAACTATCAGCAAATATGATTAAGAACAGCTAGATTTAGTTTTGCATCTTTTTTCATTAATCTGGGTCAGTGAATGCTTGCACCATGTATTTGCTTCGTTGTTTAGTATGCTTATTTGAAGTTTATGTCAACAACTAGTTGTTTGGTGAATTGCACGATTGGTTCCACTTAACAAACTTTATTGACTGCTGTCTCTTTATCCAAACTTGTGCATGCTGATGCAAAATATTTGGCTTCCAGTTAACTAATCACTCTTGACTCAGACAAGGCCTTTAAAATCGGCTATGTACTTGCAATTCTACCAAAGAAAATGTATCTTTTATTTTCTTTTAAATAAAATATACATTTTCCAAAAGAAAATAAAAGAAAATGTATATCTTTTATACTTTTGAAAAGAAAAGAAAAGAAAGTGCGTCTTTTATTAGTTTCTGTTGGATGAAACATGACACACTTAGGTTACTTATATTGCACGATTTGATAACAAAATTCATAGCTTTTAAAAATTCTGCTTGGACAGAAATAACTGTGAATATGATGATGGCTTCATGTTTTATCTTCATGCATATGAATGAGAGAAATTGAAGAGTTGAACTTAGAAACAATTCATATATCCTAATTTTTGGTTTGTTGACATCATTAACAAGTATCACAATTGTTTTTATTTGAACCATTATCTTTTTGCATTATTGATTGATGAACTTACTAAATCGATCTGATATGAGGTTCATGCTGTTTGTGTTTGTAGATGATGTTGTCTTGGTTCATGAAATTAGAGTGGAGTAAAATGTAAGTTACAATTATGGAGAGAAGTTTTAGAGTTTAGAGGTTTTAGGATGAGTAGAAATATGATAGAATGCATAAAATATAATTTAAGTCATGTTAAGAGAAATATTGAGGAGAGATTACACTTGATGGTCAAGAAATTAATAACACTAGTACATATAGACATTTTGGATCTTTTATGCAAGTTGAAGGAAAATCAATGAAGATGTAATACGTAGAGTTTAGGTGGGTAAAATGGAGAAGTGTTTCAAGCATGTTATATAATCGTAAACTACCTTAAAATTAAAAGGAAAGTTTTATAGGATGACTATAAGATCAGTTATGTTATGTGGATTAGAATGTTGGACAACAAATAACAAAATATTTAAAAATTAAAAGCTTCCAAAATGAGACTGCTAAGGTAGATGAGTGGTATAAGGCTAAAATATAAGCTAAGGAATGAACATATTTGTGGTAAGTTAGGCATAACACTTGACTATAAGATAAGGGAGGGGAAGGCTGAGATGGTTTAGGCACATGCACTGTAGGCCAAATGGTGCACCATTGAGGAGGAGTAAGCTAGTTATTATTAGTGGCAGTAAAAGGAGTAGGAATAGATCTAAAATAACTTGGAATGAGGTAGTGAACAAGGATTTCATAGCCTTGAACTTGTTGGAGAAAATTGCAATCTTGTTAGCTTGCAGAAAAAGATTCAAGTATTTGACCCTGTCTAATTGGTCTTAAGGTTTGGTTTGTCGTTGTTATTGTCATGTATTACTTATCAACGCAATACATCAGCTAGATTTGTTTATTTATTTATTTTTCATCATGCAGATTTCTAAATTGGGGTTAGGATGTGGGGTACTTTCTGGATATTATAATGCTCCTCTCTCTCATGAAGCTGGATGTGAAGTTATCAGGGAAGCTTTTCAAAAGGGTATCACCTTTTTCGACACATCAGATTTTTATGGACATAATCATGATAATGAGATCATGGTTGGCAAGGTAAAGTTCTTCAAAAGTTCAAATAACTAAGAAAAAATGAACAGAAACTAGGGGCACTAATTTTGGTTCATTTTCTTTTCTAGTCTTATTCCTCTCTTTTTATTTCTTTCATACATGTGTGCACACACACGCACCCATTAAAGCATGCAGGCTTATGCACAAAAATTCATGGTTTTGCAATTGAGTAAAACCATCAATGGATGAAAGCTCCAAAGAACAATAATAGATGTAGCAACCAGAATCATGGTTAAGCTCATGCCTCTTTTCATGGTAAGAACATGATTTGAAGTGCACAACATAATTAATGTTGGTGCAGTCATAATGTGTTTCTGTGGATGCAAGTATCCCTTATAGATGATATCCACTAGATTACATTTTTGTTCCTTTATTGATCAATGAAGTTATTATTATTTTTTCCATATTAGGCTTTGAAGCAGCTTCCGAGGGAGAAAATTCAACTAGCAACAAAATTTGGCATATTTTTGGCAGAGGATGGTCATCTTGGGATCAAGGGCACTCCTGAATATGTACGGAGATGCTGTGAAGCTAGTCTCAAGATGCTTAATGTGGACTATATCGATCTATACTATCAGCATAGAGTTGACGTTTCAGTGCCAATAGAGGATACTGTATGTGTCTCCCACTTGTTTTTTTTTTCTTTTTTACATTTCATTAACTGATTTATTTTCCATTTGTGGTGTATGAAACAATGTAAATCCAACCATTCAATTACTCATGGTGAGCTAGATGGAGGAGCTCAAGAAGCTTGTGGAAGAGGGAAAGATAAAATACATTGGGTTATCTGAACCTAGTGTTGACACAATAAGAAGAGCACATGCAGTTCATCCCATTACTGCCTTGCAAATGGAGTATTCCTTATGGACTCGTGAAATCGAGGAGGATATAATTCCGCTTTGCAGGTTATTTTATTTTATTTGCGTTTTATTTATATTATTTTCCTGGACATGAATTCATTATAACAAGGGTTGTGTTTGAGAAGTAGGACAGCAAGGCTCTTCCTAATTGACACACTTGATGCAAGTACTACATACCCAGACAGCCTATGAGCTCATCAAGGGACTCAAGTGGCTAAAAGCCAATGCACATGGCACGCTAATCATACCCAAAAATAAACTTAGTGGTTGGTAGCATCCAAGTGAATCCAAGGAGCGAATTAGAGAATAAAATATTTTCCCATTTTGAGCATAGATTAATGTTAAAGTCGAAAATGAGGAGGATGATGGCTTTGATATTCCTTGATGAAGCTTGTAACTTGCATGGCTTATGGTAGATCTGGGCATTACGAAATGCCCCAAGCAGCACTTCAGCAAGGAATTTGTATCTCCATTCTTCTGTTATATAGAACTTCCTATGCCTAGATATATAAGCAGAGAACTGAAATTTGATAGTGGTCTCGACTCTCAACCTTTCTTTTTTTTGCTGTAGTATAGTGAATTGGAGCATTTTTACAGCTTCTACAAAACTGAAGAAACTTGATGCTTGATTACATTTGACTGTAACAAGATACATGAATTAGCGACAACATTGCTGAAATAGATACAAGAACTTTTAATCAAAGATTTGTGGGCCATTGAGGTTGCTGGGCCCTATGGCGACTGCAGCAATCACTCCATGAGCTACACTCTGAACCCAATCTACCTTTGTGCACATTGAAGCTCCCCACCGTGCAGAGCACATAATCATAATACAAAAACATTTTCAGCCTCCAATCCTTTTTCCCCCCCTCTTTTGAGTAAAGTGTGTGTGTGTATCTGAACCCAGTCTACGTTCATGCACACTGAAGCTCCCTAATGCGCAGAGCACAAAATCATAGTACAAAAATATTTTCGGCCTCCAATCCACGTTTTCTTTTAGTAATATATATATATATATATATATATATATATATATGCAAACAAAATTAAAAGATCACCCATGCTGCAGGCTGTCAAAGAGGTCAAGAATTGGAAGAGAATCATTCAAAAGCGACTGACTATGCCAGTTCATTACGATAGCAATCCAATGGTCTTTACTAAGACCCTATTTCTCTTTTAAAGAACCCTTACAACCTGACCTTTCTGACACCCTCACAGCCTCATGTCTCCCACACCTAAAGCCACCTAAACCCCAGGACCCGCACTTTGTAGTGTTATTGGTTTTGAGCAGGAAATGAGTTGTGAGGTGATTCCTAGTGTAAGTTAGGAAGCCAAAAAACACAAAATTATCTTTCGAAGCCCATTAAGGGTGAATCCATGAGCACTTCATGTTTTGCTAGCCTGTCTTCCTTTTAAAGTTTCTCTCCTTTATGCTAAAGCATAAAAAAAATTTGTATTAAAAATTCTAGTTTTGAATTATGTTTATTAAAATATGTTGATGGTTATCTTAGTCATTTAGCATTATTAGTGTTAGTATTATGTTAGAAAGAGGGATTTAGTGAGGGGATTGTGGTAATTATTTGACATATATTATAAATAGAGGAACAGATGTATTGTGATTAGGTCTTTCATTTTACCCTCTCATTCAACATGGTGTTGGAGCATGATTATGAGACCTAAACCCTAATTGTCACAGCCACCATCAAAACCAAAGCCTAAAACCCTAAATATGCTGCATGTATACCATCATAGAAGAATTTCTAGCAACCCTATTGCCCCAACCCCAAAATACAGACAGAAGCTTTCGGAAGCCAGAGCAGTCGCCAGAAATTTCATGGGGGACACTGCCAGCTCAGGAACACAAAATCCACTCTAGGTTTTGCAAAAGCAACACTATAGTCACCACAGACACTGCCGATCTGTCCCCTGCTGAAATCCCATCTTGAGACAGTCCTCCACTCACATTTCTGGTTGAAGGCTGTAAGGGCCAACCCCATGCGCTGGTGTGTGAAGCCAATTTCAGGCATGTTTCTGGCTTGAATTCATCCAGCAGTGCTCGAATCCATCTATAAACATATTGTTGAAGTTCTTTGTAATGTTTTTTGTCCCAAGAACTCACCTTTTCTTAGTTGCTCATGCGTGGCACCTGAGGAATTGTTGTTTGATGGTTCCCGAAGCTGTTTGTCAATGTTTATTGAGTTTATTGGGCCTCAAGCAGTGGTATTTGAGGTGTTTTTGATTTGTATGTTGTGGGCTTGTGATTTGCATCTTTTGTCGAAGGTTTTGTATGTTGGGATTGAGTTGTTGAATTCGAAAAACATGTCTGCTGTTTAATTTCGATTTGCTGCTTTATTGAGGTTGCCTGTGTTGGGATGGAGTTTCTGAATCCCAAAGTGTGTCTCCCTCGTCAGTTACTTTTTTGAGTGAACAACGTGCTATAATTGTCTCAAAGGAGTAGTATTCAAGGTTTCTATAGAGTATCAGGCATCCCAACGAGCATCTCACTACATTGCATCTTTTACTCATAAAAGTGACCGTACTATTTGTAAGTCATCCGGTATCTCTCCCGCTAGTCCATAGTTATCAATTCTGCTACTATTGTCCGTATGATAGGTGTCCTCAACTTCTTTTCTACTCTCTAGTATTCTAAAAATCTACTTCAAGTTACCCTTGCTGAGGGTCTTCCATTGCTGTTAAGGGAATGGGAACAGTAAATCCTTCTCCCCCCATCTTTATTTCTTCTGTTCTGTACATTCCTAAATCCCCTTTTAATCATGTCTATTAGTAAATTTATGAAGTCACTAAATTGCTTTGTAACCTTCTTTCTAATTTTGTTCTTATTTTGGATCTGAAGACAAGGAAGACGATTGGCATAGGAAGTGAAGCTGGTGGATTTTACTACTTTGAGTCGCTCTCTTCTCCTATTGCCTACCACTGCCAGATCACATCGAATCCATTGTCACCTTTGTCATCTATCATTGGGCCAGTTAAAATAGCGAGCTCCTACTTCGAGTTCCTTTGTCTAACCTTTGATTGCGAGTCTTGTCAATTAGGAAAGCATCATCCCATTCCCTTTGCCTCCTAAGTTAAAAGAGTCGGTAACCCTTTTATGTTAGTTCATTTGATGTTTGAGGTCCTAGTCGTGTCACGCCAAAGTTGGAGTTTTGATTCTTTGTTACATTTGTTAATGACTACTCCATAATGAGTTGGTTGTATTTAATGAAAGATTGTTCTGAGTTGTTTAATATCTATTGTGCCTTATGTTCTAAAATAAGGATTTAGTTTGATATGCAAGCTTGAATACTTCGTAGTGATAATGCTAAGGAGTTCAGTTTTCAATTTACTACCTCTATAATTAACTCTGTCATGATCCACCAATCATCTTGTGCCCACACTCCACAACAAAATGGAGTTGCGGAGCGAAAAAACCGACATATGTTTGAAGTCACTTGAACCCTATTGTATCATGTGAATATCTCTAATATTTTTTTGGAGTGACGTTGTATTCACTGCTGCTCTCTCATCGATAAAATGCCATCTTTTGTCCTTGGTGGTAAAATCCAATATTCAATTATCTATCCTGAGGCTTTTTTGTTCTTCCTTTCTCCTTGTATATTTGGTTGTGCGTCCTTTGTTCATCAGTTAAGTCCAGGAATTCTGAATGGGTAAAATTGGATCACTATGCTATCAATTTTCTTTTTGAGGGTTATTTCTTTACTTAAAAGCGTTACCGATGTTATAGCCCCACTTTACATTGATTCTTCGTCTTTGCTAATGTTACCTTCTTTGAGTCTACACTGTACTATTTTGATTCATCAAGTTCTATTGACCTTGATGATTCCCTTCCTCTGCCTAGTCTTCCCGATCCCGACTTATTTCCTTCATCTAGTTTTCCTATATCTTCATCCAGTTTGAGTCTTCTCGCCCCTTGGATTGTCCCAATTTGCAAGTGTACCCACAACAACTCAAGGGTGGTGAGCCTCCTCTAGCTTCCATTTCTACGCTTCTAGTTCCCTTGTTAGATGATTCTCTTCCTCAAGTGGTTGATCCTCTTATCGTTGTTCGAAAGGGTAAACACACTTGTACCCAACACCCAATGTAACTCCCCGAACCCTTAAACCTAGGTCCGGCGCGTTATACCTGCTAAAATCCTTGATAATCCATAATCCATATCATATGCAGCCGAAAACATAAACAAAATCTCCATAATATAATATAATACCAGAGTTTTCTAATTTCTATCTATAATCCAAAGTATCCATCCAACACTTGCATTTCCATATCTACATACATCTCCAAAAGCATTTCAGTATTTTCACAACCATTCTGTTCTCAACAGACTTAAAACATAAATATTTACATTCCCCCAAAGTATATAAAAATATACCCTTTCTCTTTATACAATCCTCAGAAGGCTAACAACCCTCGAGCTCTCTAAGCCCCACCTCAAGGATGTCCTGAAAAGAAATAATTTTATTCGGGTGAGACACATATCAGTAAGAGAAGAAACATACATATTAAAACAGCGTGTGGCCAACATGAGATAAATAGATATCATTTTTATTTCATTTGCAAATCATCATATAACATTGAAATTGTTTTCTGAACCTAAACAATCACATGCAAATATTTAACCCACGAGATTGCCCAAGGATAGGGGTGATTACCCGCCCATACAAGTAGCACCCCTCTGCTCTGATACTTAGGTAATCCTAAGGTCACAATTAAAACATATCAGAGCACTCACCTTACTCAGTAAACCCTCAAGTGGTAGATTAATCTCATACTCACACAGTTCAACAATAGTTTACAGGCAAAGACCCTAAGGATAGGGAATCCTACCCGCCCATACAAGTAGGTTCCCTCTGTCCTAGTGCATTATGCAGTTACTGCCACATCTGAAGTTACTAGTGCACTCGCCTTACTCAGCAAGCCCTCAGGCGAAGAGTGCGCCCCGCCCAAACGTAACATGTTCTACATACATAAATACTTCTAGTATCATAATACATCATTCTTTCCATCATTATTCAATCATTCACATTTTTTCATGTTCATAACTTAACATTTCCTTGTGTTTCACTGTAAGTGACTCTTTCCAGTTTGTATCATTCACATTTCACATTTCATTTCATTGCATTGTTATTCCTTGTCATTTCATTTCATTCCTTTGTACAACAGCCGCTCTTTAGCCGTCATTTGTTAGTTCACATAGAAATGCGCTAGAATCTAACACAGCTCCTTTTAGCTGTCATTAGTTAGTCCACATCGAAATGAGTTAGATCTGTTAATCCGACTTTCAGCTGTCGTACCTTTACATGGTTACATTTACATACATAGGCAACATTGTCCATATCATATTTTATTCTCATTGCTTTACTTACTTAACCTGCATCTCATACATTTAACATATAATTTGCACAGATTCTCATGCCACACAATTTAGCAGTAAAATTTATACATATTTTTCATAAAATAAGCCAACCCACATTTAACATTTATATGCTCAAAATACACTTCATTTCTTACATAATTCCTTAGAAAATTCCTTTCACTTTCGTTCGTTTACTTTCACACATACATAACTATATCGACAATCTTAGGTTCAGAAAACATAAATTTTATAGTTGGCATTTTAAACCCACATAAAAAACATATATACATAAAGAACACATGTTCATTTTTAATTCATGAAAAACTTGATTTAATATATAAATTTCTTCCTTACCTTGTTTCTTGAACTACACCGACAAGGACTCCAGAAAAATACCTGCGGTGCTCACCCAGATCCTGAATCAAAAATTCTAGTTCCATATAATTAATCTTGAATAAAATATTATTTTAATATTTTCTAAGCCCATAAATTCTAAATAAATAAATATACCCTTAAATATAGCCAAATTACCAAATTTCCCAAATTAATTAATTAATTTCCCCAAAATGCTACCCATCTAGCCTTCCCTAGGCTCCACACACCTCAAATTAACATTTAAACTAATATGTAACACTCCCACTTAATTTTCTAAATTATGCCTGTGGGGCCCAAAATTACACCCGTGGCGCTTACCCGAGCCCTGAATAAAAAACTCTAATTTCATTTAAATTATTCTTAAATAACATACTATTTAAATATTTTTCTAGGGTCATAATTTTCAATTTACAGTTATACTCGCAAATTTAACTAATTTGCCAAATTTCCCAAATCCCACACTTGCTTTGGAGTAGGGCGCAGAAAATCCCAATTGAAAAATTACCTACATCAAAATGACGACGACGACGGTTAGGACCACGTGGTGGTACCTGATCGTTGATTTAACAGTAGATTTAAAGTAAAATTGAGAAAATGGGAAAAAATTACCTTTCCTGAGGAGCAGTGCTTAAGTCGTTCCCACGACCAATTTGCTCAAGTAGAAATGTCGGCAGCAGAACCAGGAATCCAACGACACCTTCCGTTTCCCGATCTGCTGCAAATTCGCCGAGAAATTGAGAGAAGGAGAGAGACGGAGACGGAGTGGCTGGCGCAGGAAATTAAAAAAAATTCAGTGCAGAGGGGGGGGAGGCGGCAGCTCTGATTCTTCTTCCTTCTTCTTCTTCTTCTTTCTTCTTCTTATCCTCTTTACTTTATACATATATATATATATATATATATATATATATAAAAGTTAAAGTAATAATATATATATATATATTAACTTACTTATATATATATATATATATCTTATTTTAATTATTATTATTTTAAATCCAATGCAATAATATTTAGTTTAACAACTAGTTATTTAATTATTTAATTTATCTTAATTTAATTTAATTTCTTTAATTTTTATTTTTTTAATTTAATTTTTTCTTTTCTTTTTTCCACGTCATTCCTTTTATTTATTTATTTGTTATTTTATTTATTTATTTTTTCAAATTATTTTAATCCTTTTAAATATCCGGGTCTTTACACCCAATCTTTAATTTTGTTTATTTTGATTTCTTATCACCCTTATGTTACTTTTTTGTTAGCACTTTGTCTTCTATTGCTTTTTCCAAAGTCTATTTCTGAAGCCTTGCTGCATTCTGGGTGGAGGAATGCAATGATAGAAGAGATGCATGCACTACGGGATAATGATACTTGGGAGTTGGTACCTCTTTCTCTTTGTAAGTCTGTGTTTGGTTGTTGGATGTACATTGTGAAGGTCAATCCAAATGGTTCCATGGCTTGATTGAAGGTTCACCTTGTGGTTAAAGGATATGCTCAGGTGTATAGCTTGGACGAGACATATTCTCCCTTGTTGCTGAACTTGCCTCAGCACGTTTGTTCATCTCCTTAGCCGCCACCTATCACTAGCCTCTAGATTAGACATACTTTCCTACATGGTGATCTTCAAGAGGAGGTCAATGATGATTAAGGTTCCCAGATCCTAAAGAATTTCCTATAGACTAAGTTTTAGATAAAGGATTTGAGATCATTGAAGTACTTTTTGGATATAGAAGTATAGATATCTTGTATGGGAACCGTCTTGTCATAGAGGAAGTATGTTGAGACTGGACTGTTGGGATCCAAACTTGTTGATACACCTATGGATGATACACCTATGGATCCTAATAGTAAGCTAGTACCAAATATGGGTGATTTGTTGTCAACCTAGGACAATATGGGGACTTGTTGGAAAGGGGAATCATCTCATGGTCACTCCACTAAATATATCATTCGCAACAAGTGTTGTGTGTCAGTTTCTTGATTCTTCGAGAACAAATCATTGGGATGCACTAATTCACATCTTAAGATATCTTAAAGGTGTGCCTAGAAGAGGTCTTTTATATCAAGACCAAGTTCACACTCATCCTTAGGGATATGTTGATGCAAATTGGGTTGGGTCACCTTTCGACAAAAGACCCACAACCGAGTCATGTATCTTTGTTGGTGGAAATTTGGTTTCTTGAAGGAGTAAGAATCAAACTATGGTGGCCAGATCAAGTGCCGAGTCAGAGTATAAAGCCATGGCTCACACTACACGTGAACTTGTTTGGCTGAAGAACATGTTGGAAGAACTGGGTTTTCCATATTTTCAATCTATGGAGCTTATGTGTGATTATCGAGCTGTCATTCATATTGCCTCCAACCCAGTATTCCATGAGCAGACAACACAATTGAAGTTGATTCCCACTTTGTCTGGGATAAACTTGCGCAGAAGCTTATTACCACCACTTTTGTAAACTCTGATTTGCAGCGTTCTGATTTATTTACTAAAGCCTTGGGGGGGATGCTCGTGTTAAATTCATTTGTTATAAGCGAGGAGCATATGATATATATGCTCTAGCTTGAGGGGGAGTGTTGATGGTTATCTTAGTCATTTAGCATTATTAGTGTGTTAGTGTTATGCCACTTATGAGTTAGTAAGTGTATTATGGTCACTGGTATGTCATTTAGAGCATATGATATATATGCTCTAGCTTGGGGGGGAGTGTTAATGGTTATCTTAGTCATTTAGCATTATTAGTGTGTTAGTGTTATGTCACTTATGAGTTAGTAAGTGTATTATGGTCACTGGTATGTACTTTCACCCTTTCATTATAAATAGAGGGAGAGACCTACATTGTGATTAGGTCTTCCATTTTACCCAATTATTCAATAAAATATAAATTTTACTATATAATAAATAATTTTAATTATATTTGGAACACTAATTTTTATACTTACTTTTTTTTCCTAATATTGTTGAGATACCCACCCATTACCACAAAACTTTTGATTCAATGTCTAAAAATCAATGAAATAGAAAAGTCGTTGTGTCTAAAAAAGCAGGGATATATACAATAAAAGTTAAAATAAAATAGATTTATTAAAGCATAAAATACATAAAATTATGAAATAAATTTATTATTGAAATCTAGCCCTATCAGTGTTAGAACCAATTTCTATAACCCAATCTTTGAGGAGCAAAAAGAAAGATAAAAAAAATTAGGGGAAAGAAGAGGGACCTGCATATGGTTTTCAACTTTTCATTGACTTAGAGATAGCCTACTATATATTACTTAGGGAAATTCTTTGGTGGGTTTTAGAAAAAAAAGGGAGTATGTAGTAGATATATTGAGGTCATTAAGAATGTGTATGTAGAGTAACGACTAGCGTTAGGACTATAGGAGGAGAGTCTAGAGAATTTCCAATCACAATATGTGTACATCAAGGTTCTACTTTGAGCTCTTATCTTTTTGCTATATTGATGGATGAATTCACTAGGAGTTTCCAAAACGAGATCCCTTGGTGTTTGTTGTTTGCAGATGATATTGTCTTGATTGATGATAGTAGGAGTGGAGCAGAATCTACCACTAGAACACTTTATTTCCTTATTGTCGTCAAAAAACTTTTCTGAAATCGAGCTGCTGGTTTCCTGTAATTGCTCGACGATATGATCTGTTCCATTTGAATCTTGGGGAACTAGAGAGAAATTTTGGCCTTCGTTTACAGGTGGGTGACAATCCTTCTTCCCTATATTCTCCACCTGTGTATTGGGGCTTGAAAAGTTGGCATCTTGGGCCTGCCCATTATGATTGGTCCAATCCTCATCTCCCTTAGGCTGGTTATCCAAAATAGGGGCCTGAAAATCTTGAGCCTGTCCCTTGTGAATGGCCCAATTTCCCTTTCCCTTTGACTGCCATCTGAAATAGGGCCCTGCAAATTCCATTTTGTATAAAAATGAGGCCCTTCCTTATTTCCATTGACTTGCCCAGGTCCAATATAAAAACCAATTGGCCCAGCCCAGATTTTTGTATCTTCCTATACCCCTACCTTAACCCTTGCCGCCCCTACTAGAGCTGCACTATCATCCAAAACCCTAGCCACCATTACAGTGTCAGCACGTCCGACTGCCTGAGGTTAGCCCCACATCGAATGCACATATCATCTATCCCATTCGCAGCATCCCACTTTCCTTGTTGGAACTTGCTTTCACAGCTTTCTCCTTCAACTGCCTTCCCTTTCATCACCACTTGACTCCACGATCTGGGCTCTGAAGGCCTACCCACACTTGCATCTCGCGATTGAAACCCAAACTCTAGGGCTAATTTGCAGAACTTGCTCGCCAAGCTGTACCAACCAACCCCTTTTGCTCCACCAGGGATAAATACAGAGAACATCTTACTGTTCCAACCCAACCCTAACTCCAAAAATTTCCCAACACTAGTCCACTTAATTGACATCCAAAACAACATATTCTCCATTTGGACCTTTCGAGAACCCCTAACCAACTGAACAAAATATGGAAGACCATAAAGAACTTACCTCTTTCAGATGTTTAATCCATCTATTCCGAGTGGGATTTTTCTTGAGCACCAACAGAAACTGAATATCTCTCCCGCTGTCCTAAGTCAAATCGAAGGTCTTTCCTTCGATTTGAGTCGTGAATTTTGACATCACCTGCTACATTCAAAGCCATAGGGAGATATGAGAGAGTGTTAGAGGGAGGGGAAGTCATTTCGCACGAGAGAGGAACAACATAGCTCTCTGGTTGTGGTATTCTTTTGTATTATTTTAATGCATCAGAAAAAAAGTGAAAGAATATCTTAAACATCTTTTGTAGGGTATTAACTATATTTATTACTTGCTAGATTGTACTTTGTTCCTTAGGACCTAGAGGTACATGGTTTATATTAATCACTAGGTACATTTGGAAAGAGGATATAATTCTCTTTTTCTGTGCCTAAATATTATCTAAATAGACCCAAAAAAACTTAAGGGAACAATAGTTAGTACTAATGAAAAATTAAATTATACTAAAGTTATTATTACTTTTTTTAATTTTGTTGTTTTTTTTGGGGGAAGGGGGGAGCACCCAGATCCGCCACTGAATCTTACATTAATCAAGTCAGGACCTCATCTTGGACTGATGTTTGCAGTAGAATAGTCTCTCATTCATCGCTAGTGAGACCGTATGATAAACTACATCGTTAAACAGAGTGGAGGAATCATTGAATGGAAGAATCAACAAGTATGTAGATGAACAATATAACCAACGTACATAACAATTAAATAGGAATGCAAGTGGGCGACGTCATTGAAAACAAAATTTTCAGGAATAATAGTTACAGTATCTCTTATATCTTTGGCCTTGAATGCAGCAGAAATGTCTTATAATTTATTCGTTGTAATTTCCACTTCTCAAGCCCTTTCATGAATTCTTTGGGCTCAAACTTCAATTCATGCATCGGTTAGTTTCTTGGGCTTTTCTTCTAAAATTAATTGGTTGCAGCTTGAGCTTCGGCTCACTTAACATCTCAACAGGCCTTTCCTCCTACCATAGTAATCTCTTTTCTTGCAATTGAGCCTTGAAAATATCTAACTTTTTTTTTTGAAGAATGTGAACCCTACCAATGGCCCCCGTAGGAACCCTCCACAGGAAACTACCCCCCATCCCCCAAACCCCCTCCCACCCTTAACCCCAAAATCCCTCCTCCCTTTGAAAAATTGGGAAGAATCCTTTCTAAGGGGATTTGAACCTTGGACATACCCTTGGGTGCCAGGAGGTGAGCCATTGGGTCAAAGCGTAGGTTCTAAAATTATCTAACTTCTTGTTGAGGTCTACAAAATCCCTGTGAAGCTCCCCAACTTCCTTCTTGTGCTACTGTTGGGCCATACTGGTCTTTTTACGAACACATGTATGTAATCTCTTCAATCATTCAAATTGGTCGCATCCTTCTGAACTGGCTTGAGCCAATCTTTGGTCATCATAACTCCCCTTTTTCTTGGCTTTTGTTCAATTGGTTCAATTCTGTCATACCAGTTTAGTTCAATTAAACTGACAAGTCTGGTTAGCCACGTCGAGTTCAGTTAACCTGGTGCATTTAGTTTGGTTGGGTTGGAAGCAAGTTCAGAGAATTCTCTTTTTTGCTTTCTCCAAACTTCTGCAAGGGTTTTGGCTTGCCTTTGGAGTAGATAGGAGGTGAACAAATGATGGCCAAGGAGATTGACAGCGAATATTGAGGCGGCAATTGTCTTTGACGAGGCTGACTAGTGAGAGGAAGACATTGATTATGACTGAGACTTCTGATGATGGTGCCATGGAGGTTGAGCTTCAATGATGAGAAATTCGGCTATCTGTGTTGGCTGCTCTAGCAAGCCAGGTCTTGATGGTTTGTGGAGGTTGGTTGATGGTGTTAAAATCCCAAGTATCTTTGTGAATAATGAATAAATTAGGAAGGTGGATAAACATTGGAGATTTTATTTTATTTTATTTTATTCTAAAGGGAGATTATTTCTTTATTTAAATTAGTTGATTGTATTTTAAAAGATTGGGATGTACATACGTAAATACAATGGAAGAATTATTCATATAGAATTCTTCTTACATGGTATCAAAGCTAGGGTTTCTAAACCTTAGCTAACTATGGCAGACGAAGCCGCCGTCAACAGCAGAGGGTCAAGTTCCTCTGAAACTCTTGATGGCAACTCTGACATCATCTCAACCATGAGTTTGCAAGGGCTAGACAACACAGCCTTTCCAATCTCGGTGGAGAAATTGAACGGAAAAAATTTCCGTGAATGGGTTCGGTCCATTAAACTAGTGATTTAAGGAAAAAGGAGGTTAGGATACCTTATCGGCGAACGGAAGAAGCCCACCACAACGGACATTGCAGCTCTGCAAAAATGGAAAGCCGAGAATTCCATGGTGACGACGTGGCTCATAAATTCGATGAAGCCCTCAATCGGCAAGATATACTTGTTCCTTCCAACGGCGAAGGATGGCTGGGATGCAGTTTGCGAGACATACTCTGATGCCGAAAGTTACTCCCAAATCTTTGAGATTAAGACCCGATTGTGGCAGCTGCGGCAAGGAGAAAGGGAGGTCACCGAGTACTTCATGGAGATGATCACCCTCTGGCAGGAACTTGACCTCAGCGTCGATGAAGAGTGGGAGTGCTCTGGCAACAGCATACGGTACAAACGATGCCTCGAGAATGAGAGGGTGTTCGAGTTTTTGGTGGGTCTCAATCGCGACCTGGATGATGTACGAGGGAGGATCCTTGGCTGGCGTCCCCTACCTTCGACTCGGGAGGTCTTCTCAAAGGTGCAGCGTGAGGAGAGTCGTCGCAAAGTGATGTTGAAGACACACGACACTCTTGAAATTCCAGCCCTAACCCAAAAAGATATAGGGCCTGAAGTTTCGGCCCTAATGTCAAAGCACCCTACGAGCATATTTGAAATATCCATGGGCTTGGGCTCGGGCGCCAGTTCTGGACAAAGGCCACAAAAGGAAAAAATTGGTGCGAACATTGTCGAAAGTCAGGACATTCAAAAGACACCTGCTAGGAGATTCATGGAAAACCTGCATATTGGAAGCCGAGACAATATCAAAAAAATCGTGTGTATTAAGCTACTGCTGATTGTTCAACTGAAAAACCACAAGGTGTAAAAACCAACAATATTTCAAGTAGTGCATTCAGCCCTGAGCAGTTGGATTAGCTATATAAAATGATTTCTTCAATTCAAACATCGGGTCAGTCTTCCATTGGTTCTCTGGCTCACCGAGGTAATTATTTGTCAGCCTTAAATACCGTATCATGTTACAAACCACCATGGATAATTGACTTGGGTGCATCTGATCATATAACTGGTTCTTATCAATTGTTTTCATCCTATTCACCTTATGCTGGAAATCTGAGAGTCAAAATTGCAAATGGTTCTCTCGCAGCAGTCGCCGGTAAAGGAAATATTCGCATATGTGACTCCGTAACTTTAAAATCTGTCCTCCATGTTCCCAAATTGTCTTGCAATTTGTTATCTATCAGCTAGTTAACGAAAGACTCCAATGGCTCGGCTAAATTTGTTTCATCTCATTGTGTTTTTCAGGACCTGTCATTGGGGAAGATGATTGGCACTACTAAGGCCTATGAAGGACTCTACTACTTTGAGTAGGCAAGCTTGAGTAAACAATATAATACTGCAATTTGTGATCCTGTATCTATTTCTAGAGAGAATGAACTTTTGTTATGACATTCTAGGATGGGTCACCCAAATTTTCAATATTTAAAACGTTTGTTTCCATCTATATGTTCAAATAAAAAGTCTTCTGAGTTTCAATGTGAAGTGTGTGAGCTTGTAAAACACTGGCATGCCTCTTTCCCATCATCCATATACAAACCATCCCGCCCGTTTACTATGATTCATGGTGATGTGTGGGGACCCTCACGATCCCCCAATCGCACCGATACAAAATGGTTTGTTATTTTTATTGATGACCACACTCGTCTTTGTTGGGTTTACTTGTTGAAAGATAAAAGCAGAAGTCCAATCCACTTTTGTCAATTTTCATTCCATGGTTCAAACACAATTCCATACTCAAATTCAAATTTTATGTATTGATAATGGTACGGAATATTTTAATGAAATTATAGGAACTTATCTTCAAGAAAATGGGATTATTCATCAGAGTTCTTGTGTAGACACCCTCCACAAAATGGGGTTGCTGAACGAAAAAACAGACATATACTTTCCTTTGCCACTCCTCTCCAGAAATTCCTGGAATTTTTTCCTACCTCTCGCCTTCCCTCCAGTCTTCCGCTAAAAATCTTTGGTTGCACTGCATTTATTCATGTTCATGCTCACCATCGGGCCAAATTGGATCCTCATGCTGTTAAATGTGTTTTCATTGATTACTCCCCTACCCAGAAAGGATATAAATGCTATGATCCTGTCTCAAAAAATACGTTTGTTAGCGTGGATGTCACATTCTTTGAAACCACTCCTTATTTCCCCAAGACCTCTCCTCAGGGGGAGAAATGGAGTGAAGATCAGTTGGTTGACTTCTTTACTACTGAATATGTACCATCTGAACCCGTACCAGCTATTGAGCCTCCCCTTGCTTCATTCCCTGACCCATCTATTGAGTCTTCCATTGCTTCACTTCCTGACCTGCCGAACACAAAAGAGCACTTACTCTCAGGGGGAGATACAAGAAAACAAAGCAACGCAGATATACTTGTTTACTCAAGAAAGCCGAACACAAAGAACAGGGAGAATCTCATACCTGAGGCACCAAGAGCGTTGGAACCGGTGATGGCTCCGAATAACCATGAGTCCACACCCAATCCTGATCCGGTAATAGAGCTTCCATCTGATAATCCTGTACGTGAAGACATCAATTTACCTATCACAATCAGAAAACAAACTAGGTCATGTACTTAATATCCTTGGTCTAAATACATGTCTTATAAAAGTTTGTCTATAGGATATCGTGCTTTTGTCTCTAATCTTGACAGGACGAGAATTGCAAAGAACATTCAGGAAGCCCTGAAAATACCTAAATGGAGGGAGGCGGTCATGGAGGAAATGTGGGCTCTAGAAAAAAATTGAACTTGGGAGTTAATGAATATGCTGAAAGGGAAGAAGTCAGTTGGTTTTAAATGAGTCTTCACAATGAAACATAAATTTGATGGGACAGTTGAACGATATAAAGCCAGACTTGTTGCAAAAGGTTTTACATAGACTTATGGCATTGACTATACGGAGACATTTGCACCAGTGGCAAACTTGAATACAGTTCGGGTCCTCCTGTCCTTAGCAGCCAATTTAGATTGGTCACTACAACAACTTGACATTCTAAATGGTGAGTTAGAAGAAGAAGTTTACATGACTATACCTCTAGGATTCAGCAGGAAAGATGAAGAAAACATAGTTTGTAAAATCAAGAAGTCCCTGTATGGACTTAAACAATCTCCCAGAGCATGGTTTGACAGATTTGCAAAAGTAATAAAGAACCAAGGATATCGACAAGGGCAATTAGATCACACCCTGTTCTTCCAACAGTTTGAAAAGGGCAAGAGAACAATTCTAATAGTATATGTTGATGGTATAATCCTAACTGGGGATGATACGGTAGAGATGGAAAGATTGAAGAGGGTTTTAGCTATTGAATTTGAAGTTAAAGACTTGGGACAAATGCAGTATTTCTTGGGCATGGAAGTTGCTAGAACGAAAAAGGGAATTTGTGTTTCTTAGCAAAAGTATGTTACTGATCTCCTAAGTGAAACCGGTATGCGTGGATGCAAACCCAGTGAAACCCTGATTGAAGCAATAAAGAGGGTTGAAGATTGTGGGATACCAGTTGAAAAGGAGAGATATATGAGATTAGTTGGTAAGCTAATCTACCTATCACATACTAGACCAGATATTGCATTTACAATTAGTGTAGTAAGCCAACATGTGCATTCACCAAAAGAAGCCCACTTAGATGTTGTATACAAGATCCTTTAATATCTCAAGGACTCCCCGGGCAAAGGACTCTTCTTCAAGAAATGTGAAAACAAGAAAGTAGAGATCTTTACAGATGCAGATTGGGCAGGATCAGTGGAAGATAGAAGGTCCACCATAGGATATTGCACATTCGTCTGGAGAAATTTGGTAACTTGGAGAAGCAAAAAACAGAATGTAGTGGCTCGTAGTAGCGTTGAAGCAGAGTTCCGGGTAGTTGCTCAAGGAATATGTGAAGGACTGTGGTTGCAGAAACTCTTGCAGGAACTACAGGTCCTGGTGGAATTTCCTATCAAACTCTATTGTGACAACAAGACAGCCATTAGTATCTCTCTCAATCCAGTTCAACATGATAGGACCAAACATGTGGAAGTGGATAAACACTTTATCAAAGAAAAAATTGAAGAAAGAACTATTTGTATGACTTATATACCTACCAAGGAACAAACTGCGGATATCTTCACTAAAGGGTTGGGACGACAGAACTTTGATGATCTCATTAGCAAGTTGGAGATAATTAATATCTATGATCCAACTTGAGGAGGAGTGTTAAAATCCCAAGTATCATTGTGAATAATGAATAAATTAGGAAGGTGGATAAATGTAGGAGATTTTATTTTATTTCATTTTATTCTATAGGGAGATTATTTCCTTATTTAAATTAGTTGATTGTATTATAAAAGATTGGGATGTACATACGTAAATTCAATGGAAGAATTATTCATATAGATTTCTTCTTACAGACGGTGAAATTGTATAGGGGTGAGGTTGAAGCAGCTTTGGTTTCTTTGCCCAACAGTGATGATGGCGATACGATAGTAAAGATGGAAGTACAAAATATGCGGCTCTTGGATGTGTCAACTAGGTCCACTAGGATTGTCATTGGAGGATGGGTGGTGGCGGTGTTGGTTTGGGTTTGGGTTTGGGTTTGACAATGGGGTGCGACTCTAGTGGACTGTGGTTGTGCGATGGCATTATGGGCAATGATGGCTTAGCTCTAATACCTCTTGATGTTGACCCTATGTCTTAACGCACATGGGAAAATCCCAATAACTAAATTCATATTATTAAACTTTGAACAAAATCTTTTACAATCATATATTTGTAGGCCTAGCAGCCTTGGTTATCAAAAAAATAAAATAAGGACACCTAATAGAACAAAAAACAATTTCTTAATAGCTAGTATTCTGAAATCTGTGAATTTGTACCTACTACTAGAAGACAACAAAAAAATGGTAAAAGATATTACAGTATATCTTAAAATTGGGTAGTTATCTCTTAATGTCTTAAATCTTGTTCATACATTCTCCATCACCGTACAGGATGTTCCCTTTGGCGAGCCTTCCTGTGTATTAAGGCTTGCTTGGATGCTATGCTATTGAAGGTTGCAAACCAAGCAAAAACCTCTATTTTGGCACTTCCAGCCCTTTCCATATATAGCACCTTTTGTTGGCTTCATCCTGTAATTTTTTCTTCTCTTTTGTGCTGCAAAATGATTTTGTGTAAATACACCATTTACATTATGTTTCAAAACCAGATCATCACTATCGAATTTGCGGACATGATCTGTGTTGACGTATTTCTTTGGTCTGTTTGCCAACCAAACAAAAATCTTCTATAGTTACATTTCAAGACCCAACTTTCATTCACCTTGTTGGAAATTCCCACTTGTAAGAGTTGCCCCACATTTAGAAAATAGAGTGGAGGAGTGGCATATATACATGGATGGCCTAATACATGGAAGGTAGGATTGATTTAGAGGCACGGGGAATGCAATTCTAGCCATGTTAGGTTTGGGGGAGGCCCATTTGAGTTACTGTTGGAGAAATGGGCTTGCTGCCGAAGGGCAGGCGGTTTCCGATCAGGGGGATTTCTAGGAACTCTTTAAGTGAGGGGGAGATTGTTGGAAATTTTCACTTGTCAAGGTTGTCCACACCGGAAAGGAAAATTTAGGAGTTGCTTATATACATGGATGGACGTAAAACGTAATGGCTTAAGCATTTGGGTTAAGTTGGTACTCATCCATGTATATCAAACCCATGTGAGGACTCCCCGCTGCTAACATGCTTATTGGCCCATTTGTGATGTTAAAGCATTTTTATTACTTGCTAGAACATATAGTTTTGGGAAGTTATCCTGCAGAGGTTTCTCTCTTGCCCATTTGTATATCCACAATCTCACCGTGGAACTGTCACCCACCAGTATTCTAAGACCTCATAGTAGAAACTTTGCCCACCTTATTTTCTTGGATCTTTAGGTTGATTATGTTCCCCACAAAATTTCAGTGTGTTTTCTCCCAACTTTTTTCACTGAATCCCCCCTCACCCCCCTCTCGAGGTTTTATCCTTTCATTTCCTTCGTACTTTGCACATACGAAATTTGTCCATAATGGTTCCTTATCTTTGTAATACTTCCATGACCACGACCATTTAGATAAGATTGCTGCAATTGTCTTTCATCCTCCCAACACGTAAGCCTCCACTGCATTTGATTTTTGTGATTTTTGCACAGTGGAGGCCCAACGCAGTCTCCTTCAATCTGTTTCACCCCCATCCCACAAAAAAGAAAACACACACACACACACACACATTGTATTCTCCCATCTCTTGTGGAACTTTGATGGGATTTAAAGAGAAATGTATTCTATAGGGTAATGCTGCTGTGATAAGAGTCAGCCTCCCTCCTTTTGATAGTTGTTACACCTTCCTTGTTTCCAGTTAGTGTGTCCATCCTCCATTAGCTCACTCTTCTTAAAATTTACTTTCAGCATAGAGATAAGCTGGAAGCACCTCAGCACTCCTCTATTTTTTGACAGCAAAAGAAATTCATTAGATAGAAAAAGGATGTACAATCAGAAGAGACACCTCATTTAAATGTCTGGGAAAGCCCAAAGAAAACAAAAAAAGAAAACCAGAAATCAGCACATCCTAAGAAGTCAACAGAATAGACATTGCTTCTGTAGAGGCACATTCGTTTGTGTAGTTATGCCATCTTCCAAATCCCATTTTCTTTCACCATGATTTCATTGAGGAATTCCCAATCCAGTGTCATATGCTTTCTTAAAGTCTAATTTCAGAATGACCCCTTCTTTGCTCTTCTTAAAAGATTCGACTTCAGTCTAACAGAACTCCATCCAAAATTTGCTTACTTTGATAAACGCTGTCTGTGTTTTAATTATTAGAGCTGGTATGAGGGTTTTTAATCTATTTGCTACTTGCTAGGAATGCTTCATATGAGGCTTATCTAAAATCCTTAAATTCTGAGGGTGTTTGCACCTTGGGAATTAGAATGCCAAGGTGATGTTTACTCCTTTCACCATTTTGCCATTTGTATGAAACTCTTGTAGAAATTTCATTATGCGTTGTGTTTTTTATGGTATTATGGCATTTCATGAAGAAATTGAAGTTAAATCTGTCTAGGCCTGGTGCTTAACTTCCTTTGCTATCGTTCAGAGCTTCAATAATGGCCTCCTTAGTAAATGAATTTTCTAATTTAGCGACTTGATCCTTTCCAATCCTCTTTAGCCTTACATCGTTCGTCATTATTTTGGTTTCTTTGATGCGATTCTCCTGAAGTGGTCTATAGCTGTATTTTTGACTTCCGATGTCTGCTCCAATTTTCTACCTTCCACTGTGATTTCATCAATGAATTCTCTTATTCCTTTGGTTTTCTGGATAGTGGAAGAAAAAATTCTGGCACTTCCATTTTATAATGCTTCCACATTTCTCTCAAGTATTTGATTGGTCTTATTCCTCTTGGATCAGATTTCTACTTGTTTTTACCTCTTCCATTTCATCAATTTCTCATTTAAGTGCCTGAATTTTCTCTTCAGCTCCTAAAAATTTCAAAAAGACTCTTTTAGGATTTTTAGAACAGAATCGTCTTGTTGAATTGTTTGTAATTTGCTCCTCCAATTCAGTACATTCCCTCATGGTCCACTGATTTCATGTGGTGCTCCATTCAACGGGCAAGAAATATCAATGATCTTGGTCCCCATTCCTTATTTTTCTGCATTGACCAAATTGTGATTTGAGAAGCTAGTTGGTTGTCTTTTTTTGCAGAATATGTGTCCAGTGACTTTGCAATTTCTATTTGCATAATTAATCTATCTTGCCAGCTCATGGATGGTACCTCTCAGTTATTGAACCTTGTGAATTTCCATCCTTGTGGTTGGTCAATGATTTCCATGTGGTTGATAAAAGTCTGAAAACCTGTTGTCTAGCTAGTTTTGATTTTGAGCCTTTCCTTTGGCTTAGTTCTTTAATGTATAGAAATTTCCACCTAAACACCATGGTTCTACTAATTGAGCTCTGTGTTCAATCAAGTGCTGCCAAATACCTCTCCTTCTGCCCCAAAATTATACGGATAAACATTTACACACATCATGTGCATTTCGTTTTAGTTTTTAACTATTACTGCAATGAGTCTGGTCTCAGTTAATGTGTATATTTTAGAAAATTCAGCTGGATACTCTTGTGATTAATCCTCCAGAAGTACCTTCTGAGCTAACCCATTTGCTTTGTCATTTTCTTTGTCCATATTGTTGCAGATCCTTCCTCAATTTTTTTAATTTGTTTCTTGTATGAACTTATGTACTAATTTTCTTGCCTTTGTTCTTATCTTCCCCACCCCTCATATTCCATGCAAGGCAATTCATGCTACTTCCACTCACTCCATTGTTTTTGAAATAGGGATCATGTGTTTATCCACCATTTGAGTCCCACAATCCGAGGCTGTTGGAGGCTTGTGAATTCCTGAATGTCTATGTCCATTAATGCCTTCATTGTTTCTTCTTCATTATACTAACAATCTAGTCCATTTTCTTGCGTAGTTCCCATGTTGCCTCCACCTATTGTCTGATTAATCTGTTGTGGTTTTGCATGCCTTAATCTGATGCTGTTGCCTCCATAATTTCTTTTCCTCTCCCCTTTTTTTGTTGTTTGTTTTCTCCTATTGCCATCACCTTGGGTATGTGTTTTCATTTTATTCTCCTTCTTTCCTTTGGAATGCATTACAATCTTTTTCAGTTCACTGAACGTCTATTCCCAATAATGCCTTCATATTGTGTTCTCCATTGTCCTAACAATCAAGTCCAATTTCTTGCATAGTTGCTATGTTGCCTCAGCGTCTTGTCTGATCCTGTTCTGGCTTTAAAACGTGCTTTCATCTGATGCTGTTCCCTCCATAATTTCCTTTTCAATTTTTGGTCTTCGTTTATTGTCATCACCTTTGGTATGTGATTTTCATTTTATTCTGTTTCCTTTTTTTGAAATGCATTACAATTTTTTTCAAGTCACCTCCCAGTTTCCATTTTCTTTTTCTCATCAATTTTCTTATCAATTTGTCTGATGGAATTCTCCAGCAGGATCTGCTCCTTTCCAATTATTGGCGAGTTGCATTGCCATTTTTTATTTGTTAATTCTTTATATGAGCTCTTGAGATGGTACTGGTTGTGAATAGCCATATTTAAAACTTTAAACACTGATGTTTCCTCCCTTACTGAGTAGCATGCCATTTACCACAGTTTGTTCCTTCACCATGACATAGTTTGTATGGTTAATGGAGATGAAGATTCTTGCTCAGTCAAGCCTTGTTTTGCACCGTGTCATTGTCAACTGTGATGAATGTTTCCTTTTATTTCGAAATTCTCTAAAGCATGTAATGTCCATGCCTGAAATGGTACTCTGATGCAGTTTAGCCACCACCAATATCTAGCTAGTTTTGTCATCTTCAACTCCCATGATTTTACTCTAGTAACCAGCTGGACTACTAGTCTCTGCCATTCATCAACAGGTTTCTCGTCAGTCTTACCTGAAAATCCAACATGCCTTGCTCATGATATAAGACTGAATTCTGTTTATTTTCTGACAGCAGACAACACATACCACAGATCTTTTCAGCCATGCTAACAATTTACTGTTCTAAGCTATTTTAGGTAATTAGATTGTCTTATAATTTTCTATATTTTCAGGTTTTTCAGCCACCTCTTTCACCACACTGCTGTTTCATTTTCCTTCATGCAGTCCAAACTGCTGTGTAACGGTAGTTTGTCCATATTGAATTTATTTATCTCCTGCATTTTGGGTTTTTCATGTTGTATGATCTCCCTTGTGTTGTCCAAACTAAATTCAGCCAGTTCTAATGAGAATGTGTGTCTGAGTGGGCTTGCACCATTGCAGGTTGAAACTGCTCTAGTGGTTTCTTCTAATTCCCCATACCATACAAAGCCAAATCTAGTATTACATCTCTCTTCCACAGTATGAAAATTTTCACAATATTTCCCCGCCATATGAAAATGTTGCTTTGGTGCTCAATGTCCACCTTCTCTGCAAGTTGTCAACGAAGATGGACACCAAAGATTTTCTGTCTTTCCCATGCCTCCTTCCATTTCTTCCCCTGTGGACAATGATACTCTTCAGGTTTCTTGATATCCAGCTTTGTCATTTGCACTATCGGTTGGATTTTTTTTTTGTCCAGAAAAAAGCAATTTATCAAAAAAGATCGAATTCTCAAATCTAGCTTGAATTTTTTCTTGAGTGATAATTTGCATTCATAAATTGTGAGTTGTAAAGCTGGTCCAGGTCAAAACACATCAAGGATATTGCAAAAGGCAATTAAGTTCATATTCATCTGTATTAATCTCACGAACTTTTGAAAATTTTGTTTCTCCTTACTTGCAGAGAGCTTGGTATTGGGATAGTGGCATATAGCCCACTTGGTAATGGGTTCTTTGGTGGGAAGGCAGCTGTGGAGAACTTGCCTACAGAGAGTGTACTGGTATGTGACTAGACATAGAATGAGTAATCTGAAATGTCTGCTTTTTATATTCATGTTTGGCTTCATTGCATATGTGAGCATGAGAACTTTCATTCTGACTCATTCATCCCCTTTATTGAGAGAAATCTCTCGCTAACTATGGATAGATAGGGACTTCTATATCAGTTTCATTTCCAAAACTCATTTTGATCTTCGCACAACAGGCTTCCTATCCAAGATTCAGTGGGGAAAATTTGGAGGCAAACAAAGTCCTATATGCTCGGCTTACCAGCTTGGCTGCAAAGCACGACTGTACCCTTCCTCAACTGGCTCTAGCATGGCTTCTCCATCAAGGAGATGATGTTGTACCTATTCCTGGTAATTTAGCACTTATTTTCTTCCAAAAATACCATATCAAATTCTCTAAGTACTTAATTTATTGTTTATCAATTGAAATAGATGCTTCCATAAAATAGAGTCATGTAATAGAATATGATACTCTTCTGGCAATTGTTACTGCAATGTTGAGTTCAGATTATGCAAATAAGCATAATGGCAAATATAATCAACTTTTTTCTTTTAGCCCCCAATTTTGCAGTCTTGTGGAACAGAATAGTTGCATTCGATGAAGCAATCCCAGATATACACACACAAGACACGAAAGGAAAGGGAAGGAGAGATAAGATATAGATTTCTCTCTCTCTCTCTCTCTCTCTCTCTAAATAACCTTGTGTTGTTTTATGTTTTCATCTTACAAGTTTTTCTAGCAAAGAATGTACCATGCCTAATTGGCCGCATTGGTGCCTGAACTAGTACTATAATTTCTGTTCATTGCATAGGAATTTAGATCTTGAACCTTCTATGGAGCCGTTATGATGGATGTTTTGACTGATAGGATGATCCTGCTTATTTTTCACCTAATTTTTTTTTTTTTTAATAGGAACAACTAAACTTAAAAATCTTGATAATAACATTGGATGCTTTGGAGTGAAGCTTACACCGGAGGATGTCAAAGAAATTTCTGATGCATTCCCAGCTGATCAAGTGGGCGGTGAAAGATATCCTGGTGATTTTTCCAAGCACAGTTGGCAGTTTGCAAATACCCCCACCAAAATCACACCAAGTCATGTGTGATAAATAAGCAAGAGCGTAAACCTGCAACTCTCCTCTTCTCTTCTTTATTTTTTGGGTGATAAATAAGCAAGAGCGTAAATCTGCAAGTAATATGCCTTGCTCTCTCTCTCTCCCTTTGTGAGCTATTTAGAGTGGAATCATAAACTAACAAGTCCCATCTGCACGTCTTAAAAAATAAGTGCTTGTTATGAATGACACTTAAATACTAGTGTTGATGAGTAGTGTTTGATTTACATTTAAAATATTTATTTTAAAAATACTTTTTAAAATTATTTTTTTGAAGAAAAATAAGTATTTGAAATTTTTAAATAAGTATTTTTTTTTTCAAATAAATACTTCTTAAGACAAGTAGGAAAAATACTCTTATAGTTGATTCTAAACTATCTGTAGGAGTAAGATTACTCGTATTGACGATGGTGAATTGTCGCATGTCCAAGTGCATGTAGAATGGCAGTCCATGTATCTCAGTCGCAGCGTAATTTTTTGGCATTATAGACATTGGCTTTTTCAGAAAATAAGACATGAAGGTTTTTGAACATTATAATATTTTAATGGACTTTTTTTAAGTAAAAGGATGTGGATATTTTTTGAGATTTTAAAATTTTTACACGTCTCTTGACCTTTGATTTTTTTGTTACGCTTAAATTCCTGGATATGAGAAGTTTATACATATGCATATATGATCATTTTTAAAGGAGATGTAGAATTTTTTGAAAATTTTGAGACCTTGAAAGTGATTTTAGAAAAATTAGGAAGGTCAAGTGTGGCCTACTCTTTTACTATTCTATCGGCACCGCTTTTCTAATGCATTTGTGGGTTGATCCAAAACACAATTGGACCTTGGATTTCCATTTGAGGGTATTTAAAGAAATTTAAATGTAATTTTATATATTATTTTATTTAAATTCAATACAATTCTATATTCAAGATGGTTCAAAATATGAGGTTAGTGTACAAACTTTGTATTTAACAAATGTTTATTGAATGTGATAGAGGCCTGGTTAATTTTAAAAAATAGTTTTTCAAAATACAAATAAATTTATATATATATTACAAAATTTTTGTATAAAATAAATGAATAACAAACAATTTTGGAAGTACTTGAAAAATGGTTTCATTCTTCATTTATAATTTTTCAAATATTTATAAAAGTGACACTTTTATTTTTTCAAATTTATATAAAACAATTGAAAAACATTTTTTTATTATTTTTAAGAAATTTTTAAATCATGCTTTCCGTATGGGAGTATAGAATTTAGATCTTGTTGAAATTGATGTGTTCCCAAGAAGGGATTGAATTGGGAATTTAAAACTTTACAACAACAACAACAACAAAACCAAGCCTTAGTCCCACTAAGTGGGGTCGGCTATATGAATCCTTTTCTGCCAATTTATGCGATCATGGACCATTTCTTTTGATAGATTCAAAGACATTAAATCCTTATTCACTATCTCCTCCCAAGTTATTTTAGGTCTACCCCTACACCTTCTACTGCCCCCCACAGTAACTAAGTCACTCTTCCTCACAGGTGCACTATAAGGCTTACGTTAAGTGTCCATACCATCTGAGTCGTCCTTCCCTTATCTTATCTTCTATAGGAGTTACACCTAACTTACCATGAATATGTTCATTCCTTAATTTATCTTTTAATGTTATACCACTCATCCATCTAAGCATCCTTATCTCGGCAACTTTTACTTTTTGGATATTATGTTTCTTCGTCGCCCAACATTCTGATCCATATAGCATAGTTGGTCTTATAGCTGTCCTATAAAACTTCCCTTTCAATTTTAAGGGTATTCTACGATCACATAGAACACTTGAAGAACTTCTCTATTTTACCCAACCTGCTTTAACTCTATGCATTACATCATCTTCAATTTCTCCTTCAGCTTGCATAATAGATCCAAGGTATCGAAATCTACAAGTATTATTTATTTCTTCATCATCAAGTTTAACTTTGTCTCCAATATTTCTCCTATCATTACTAAAATTACATTTCATATATTCTGTTTTATTTCTACTTATCTTAAAGCCTCTAGATTCCAAAGCTTCTCTCCATAATTCTAACTCAGCCTCTACTCCATCCCTAGTTTCGTCAATTAATACAATATCATCTATAAACAACATACACCATGGAACCTCCTTTGGAATACTCCTAGTCAATTGGTCCATCACTAAAGCAAAAAGATAAGGACTCAAAGCAGATCCTTGATGTACACCTATGGTAATTGGAAATTCTCTAGTTTCTCTATCTATAGTCTTTACACTAGTCATTACTCTATCGTACATATCCTTAATGACATCGGTATACCTACAACATACACCCTTTTTTTCTAAAACCCACCATAAAACTTCCCTAGTTATCCTATCATATGCTTTCTCAAGGTCAATAAATATCATATGCAAGTCCCTCTTCTTTTCCCTAAACTTTTCCATTAATCTTCTTAAAAGATAAATAGCTTCTGTGGTAGATCTCCTAGGCATAAAACCAAATTGATTTTCTGAGATCTTCGTTTCTAACCTTAATCTTTGTTCAACTACTCTTTCCCATAGTTTCATCCTATGACTCATAAGTTTAATTCCACGATAGTTATTACAATTTTGAATATCTCCTTTATTTTTGTATATAGGTATTAAAGTGCTTTTCCTCCATTCATCTGATATTTTCTTAGTTTTTACAATTGTATTAAATAAATTAGTTAACCATATAATTCTGTTATCACCCAAGCATTTCCAAACTTTAATTGGGATGTTATCTGGTCCCATAGCTTTCCCATTTTTCATCTTTTTTAGTGCAAACTTAACTTCGTTAACTCTAATTTTTCGAATAAATCTTATATTTTTAGTCTTTTCCTCATTTGACAATTCTAAATTTAAGCCTTCTATTTGGTTTTCATTAAACAACTTACTAAAGTAACTACGCCATCTTTCTTTAATATCTTCGTCCTTAACCAAGACAATATCATCCTCACTTTTTATACATTTTACATTTCCTAAGTCTTTGTTCTTCCTTTCTCTAGCTTTAGCAAGTTTAAATATATCTCTTTCCCCTTCTTTTGTACCTAATCTATCATACAAACTATTAAATGATCTATATTTAGCTTCACTAACGGCCCTTTTTGCATCTTTTCTTGCCTCCTTATATTTTTCAAAGTTATCGTTGTTTCTACATTTTTGCCACGTTTTATACCAAATTCTTTTTGTCTTTATGATTTTTTGTACATCATTATCCCACCACCAACTTTCTTTGCTATTTGAGAATCTTCCCCTTGATTCGCCTAAAATCTCTTTTGCTATCTTTTTAATAGAGTTAGCTAATCTATTCCAAAGAGTATTTGAATCTATCCCATCCTCTAAGGTCCAATCCCCATCTTTGATCATTTTATCTTTAAATTTTATTATATTTTCTCCTTTTAGGTTCCACCATCTAGTTCTCCTACACTGGTTTATTTTATCCTTTTTCTTCCATTTTTTAATGCATATATCTAACACTAAGACTCTATGTTGTGTGGTTAGACTTTCACTTGGAATAACTTTACAATCCTTGCATAATACACGATCTACCCTCCTAGTTAAAAAAAAATCTATTTGACTTCTATTTTGTCTACTTTTAAAGGTTATTAAGTGTTCTTCTCTCTTCTTAAAGCAAGTATTCATTATACTAAAATCATATGACATAACAAAGTCTAAGATCATCTCCCCAGACTCATTTTTGTCTCCATATCCATATCCTCTATGTATCCTTTCATAATTTTTATTATCTCTTCCAACGTGTCCATTCAGATCTCCTCCTATAAATATTTTCTCAGTCCCTGGTATGCCTTGTATAATACTATCCATATCTTCCCAAAATTGTCTCTTAAGATTTTCTGCTAAGCCAACTTGAGGAGCATAAGCACTAATGATATTTATTATCTCTTGTCCTAATACCATTTTGATTTTTATAATTCTATCCCTTACTCTAATTACATCCACAACGCTATCTTTTAAGTTTTTGTCTATAATAATGCCTACTCCATTCTTATATTTTTCTTTTCCAGTGTACCAAAGTTTAAAACCTGATTTATCGATTTCTCTAGCTTTCTCCCCCACCCACTTAGTTTCTTGAAGGCAAATTATATTAATTCTTCTTCTAATCATTGTATCCACAATTTCCATGCTTTACCCGTAAGTGTCCCTATATTCCAAGTTGCTAATCTAATCTTAGTTTCCTGAACTAACATCTTTACCTGCCCACATCCAGAATGATGCAGGAACCCTCGCATATTTGACATCGTACCCGGGCGCCGACACGGCGCGTCGCTTCGGGGCGACAACCTAGCCTACCCTCGTATACTTTTCGCTACACCCGGGTGGTTCAAGTGCAACGCATCGCTCGTAGGGGACGCCCCAGCAAATATTCGGTAAGGATTCATATCATAGTGATCTGACAAATTTTACGCTGGTTGTCAGCTACCTAACGCAACCCTCCTCCTTAACCCAGGCTTGGGACCGGCTGTGTGAAAAAATTAGGAAATTAGCACAATTAGCTTTTTCTAGGTCAAATTCAAAGCACAATTAGCTTTTTCTAACCTAAAGTCTTTCTAAGCATTAACCAATTCAGTACAAATCAAATTGAGTAAAAATGTAAAGCAATTGAAGTAATCTCAGTATTTAAGAAACATTTACAGTAATTAAAATAACAACATTCAAGTGCGTAAATTAAAGTCGATATAAGAAATGTTATCGGGGTTCGGTCAAATTTACCTATGTCTCTGCCTCAACTCGCAAGTCCGAAGATTCCACTAATGCTCGCTTACCGGGTGGAGCGACATCGTTTACAACACCAGGTCAAACTATCAGGACTGACCTCAACCTTTGCAAACTCTCCTTACGGGACAGTGAATACCCACTTCAAGCTAAGCCTGGAATACAACAGATAATTAAGATAATTTTGTGTGTAATTTCATTGCTTCTCCAATAAGTAAATATGTATAATAATACGATCTAATGTTTGCACTCATAGATGATATGAATTTAATGCTCAAATGAATTTTGTAAATTTGAATTTACATTTTCCCCAGATTAATTAATTTATTTCAAAATAATACATATCTAACTTTCCCTAAACTCCATATATCTCAAATTAATATTTAAACTAACATTTAACAGCCCCATTTAATTTTCTGAATTTTGCCTGCGGGTCCCAAAATTATACCCGCGACGCTCACTCGGGCCCTAAATTTCAGAAATCCTACTTTAACCCAAGATGCTCAACATTTTAGCATTTATAAATTAATACTAATTAATTAAAAATAAGCCCCTTAATAACTCTCGTACCCCAAATTTGGGGTTTTACCCACGACGACCCCACGAGAATTCCGTCCCACTAGACTTGTAGAGAATCATCCCTAGATTCTCGTGGTGGTGTCCGTTCGTCAATTGGGCTTATAATTTGCAAGAAATTAAAGAAAAAAAGGAAATTGACTTACCCCAGGAGATACGCCTATGTTGCTCCTACCACCGATCCGCTCCGGTAGAAATGACGACAGCGGAGAATAGAGTCCAGCGGTATCTTCTGATTTTCGATCGAGCGAAAATTCGCCACAAAATCGAGGAGAGAGAGAGAATAACTGCGCAGTTCTCCTGTGTAGAAGAAGAAAAGAAGAAGAAGTAAAAAGGGGCGTCTCTGAATGCAGAGCTTCAGGAAGCTTTGATATTTTTGTTTTTTTTGTTTTTTTTATATACATTTATATATATATATATATATACATATATATCTAATTTATATTATAGTATCATTATTTAATTAATTAATTTAATTTTTTTGATTGATTGATTGATTGATTTATTATTATTATTATTATTATTATTATTATTATTATTATTATTATTATTATTATTTTCATTCCCAAGCCTATCATTTTCTGAGGTGTTACATCGGGACTACTCAAAAATAACTTCCCAAAATACTCACCCTACAAACAATGCAGTACTGTAGTCTCTTCTATCTGCGAGCCTGATCTGCTTGTTTAACTGGATCACTTGAAAAATGTTAAATTAGTAGGATGAGACGACACTTAGTAAGATGAAATATGTTATTACTAGTGCGTGGTAAGTGAGTTACATATTTGTAAAATCTGATTTAGAAATACCATAAATACCTGAATCTGAGAAAACATGTATAGATAATATACAATATAACTTATACCTATGTTACTTAACATAAACTA
This sequence comes from Malania oleifera, assembly GCF_029873635.1. Lineage (NCBI taxonomy): Eukaryota > Viridiplantae > Streptophyta > Magnoliopsida > Santalales > Ximeniaceae > Malania > Malania oleifera. The sequence continues at coordinate 9,129,945 of NC_080419.1, forward strand.
TTTTTCTGAATTTTCTATTCATCATACTTCTAGTATTCATAGGTACGTCTACAGTTTCTGTAAAACTAGATATACATATAATAATTGAGAAAATTCCTTGAATGGATAATTGAAAGTCATGATTTAACCTCTCATGACAATGACAGGGTTGTGCGTCCCAAAGGCGGGACTTATCTTGGCTAGCCGACCAAGATAAGTCAACCGATCTCCAAAAGTCATATCGGCCTCCTCAATCCTAACTGATGGGGAGCATGTCCACAACATAGGCACGATCGACTGTTGATATCCACATACTATCTGAGTTATGTGGTTGCACTTTAAATCTGAAAATAACTATGGTACCGTGCTCTGCTGACTAAATCTGGTCCATTAGGGTCTGATATTATTTATGTAACTGATATTTTTATATTACTATTTTACCATGATTTTGAAATAACCATAACATTACAAAATTGATATGAAAATATGAGTAGCTGACTGAATATTTAATGTCTGTATATTTGTGTATCTGATAATTTGGATGATATGGTTCTGAAATCACGGAGTTTTGAAATTGTTGAAACTATATGTTTTGGTACATATACTGTAAATCATGTTTCTAAATATACTGTATAATTTCTAACCGTATATATACTAAAAATTCATTATTCTATTAAATATATATATCCTATGATATTTTCTGCTAATTTACTGTAAAACATGGTATTTGTAACTACATAAATACTGTACTAATTTGTTATAAGCTCATTCCACACGATTTAAATAAATAAATTCACATGCCCTAAAATCTATATTTTCTGTGATACAAATATTTTATAATCTTAATAATAATAATTTGGTAAAACATGTAATTTCTATTGATAATCATACTAAAATTCCTAGCATAGCATATTTCCCTTACCTGACTATCTAAACACCAGTTGTTATTTACAGTCTCACACGTGTGGTATTTATAATTCCAACATCCTAAGAAATACACATATAATTCCCCAATCAAACAATTGAATTCTCCTAAAAATTACCACATATATATATTTCCCCAAATCCACATATATCATTTTACTCGAGTTCTTGAAATACCACACACTGGGGTCCTCAATCCTTGCTTGCAGGATCCCAAAACACCATATTCGTGAAAATATAATACCTTAATTTTACTTCACAAAATACCAGCGTATTCGCATATAATACATAATCTGACCTCAAATGAATTAGGTAATACTGAAAATACTCAAATAAACCAATCACCCTGGTTTTGGGATGGTTCCCAAACTTCTCATATCAACGTTTCGCTCCAGCTATGTTGTAGAAAATCTTCCCAGGATCACCGTGGTAACTTCTGATCATCGAACCGGGGAGAGATGGAGCTGTATTTCTAGAGAGAAGTGAGAGAATTCATTTTAGAGATAGAGAGAGAGAGAATGATAAAAATGATTTTATTTCGTCAAAATCTGCTTTAAAGCTATATATAAAATGTTGTTCACGTGGCCTCGTCGATGAACCATGTCACCTCGTCGATGAGTCCAAGCAGTAGTCTCGTCGATGAACGCCTACTCCTCATCAACGAAATTCAGGCCTTGAAAACAGCCCTCTCGGTAATTTCTCGTCGACGAGATGGATGTCCCCGTCGACGAACCCAACAAGGATGCTCGTCTACGAACGCCCTATGTTCATCGAAGAGACCTTGTAATTCCCTTTTAGAATTCTCTTGTTTCTCTCTTTTCTTTATTATTTAGTTACTATAATTTTTCGGGTCTCTACAAACTATACATAGCTCGCTGCTCCGAACTGCTGGTTTCAGTAATAGTAGCCGGTTTATCCATTCCCAGAGTTAAGTCCATATCCATAACATCAAGATGAAATTGAATTTGTTCATTCCAGTCAGAAAAATTTGTCCCATTGAAGATCATAACAGAAGAAGCCAGCGAATGAAGTGAAACAAGAACAGACACTGCAATACTATAAAAGGCTCATTACATTAATGCTTTGAGTAGTAAATTGCGTTCAATCTTTGGATCAACTTATGCAATATACTAACATTTACATTTACATTTACTAGTGATTTTCACTTACCCAGACATAATTGATAACCTTTATAAAGTTCGATTGGTCTGTCACCTTTGGGCATTCATTCCAATCTCACTACCATTCGTTCAATTATCTTGACTTATTTAATGATTACTTGAAAGTTGGTGCACATTTGGGTCAACCATAATATTCAAATAACCATTTTGTTATAATTTTTGCAAGATTATATTTCAATTCAATGTTTACAACCTTTTTTAGTAAGATCACTTTGGTGACAACATGCTAACCATAATAGTAACATTGATTGATTCCTTAGTAAAAAATTATCCATAATTTATAGCAATCAATTCCCCAGTATAAGAATTTTACTAGCTTACTTTCATGTAAAATTCTCTAGCTTATGCATGCATAACATGTGAGCGTTCCATAATTAATAAAGTAATAAAGTAATTTGCATGCATATCATTTTGTAGCCCTACTTTAGTATTACCATACAGGGGAAAACTGTTGACGGTTTCAGGTTGCTTTTGACAAACCGTTGACAGTTTTTTGAAGCTCAGAAAATTTGCTCTCGGTATCTCAATCCGTTGGCGGTTTCTGAGAGTCCAACAAAACTATTGACGGGTTTGTTCGAACAGCAAACTCACAGCTCAAAACCATAATTTTCAGACCAACAAAAACCCCATAAATCCATCAAATATCACATATATTTTCAAGAATCATTTACTATATGAATTTTCAGTTTGATTCCAAAAAATATCATGAACACAAACTTTCATACGAACCCATAACAAGATCTTAAGGGATTAAAAGAAACGATTTTTATCATGAAAGGAAGATCATGATAATTTCAATGACAACTCTAATACCACATGTAAGAAAAACTTATATGCTATAGGATCTTTAATTATCAAGAAACTTCACATAAACATGATATCTTTGAACAATAAACAATAAAGATAACTATGATATAAACATACACACTAGGATAATTCATGTTGTATACAAATCAAGAAGAACGTTGCTAGGATCGTTTCTCCCGTTTAAGTACTCCAATATCTTTTCTATCCTTCACCAGATTTATGGGAGTGTGCTGATGAACAGAAAGCAGAGTTAGAGAGAGGACAATTCTTATATGCCTTTTCCTTCCTTCCTTTAAGCTAACATCACTATTCAACTATCCCTCTCAGCTTTTCTCTACTTTACAACTTAAGAGCTTTTCTTTCCTTAGTTTAGCTTGATGTTTGCTTGCCCCTTCATCTACACCCCATAACAGTAGCTAATGTATATAGGAATCAAAGCCGACTCTTCATTAAGGCCACTGAGGTGCTTGCCTAGGGCGCCAAAAATTTTGGGGCCCCTAAATTTTTTTTTTTATATAAAAATATTAACATTATTTATGGAATTTACGCGTTTGGTGGACGGAATGCACATGCAGTACAAGCTAAAATTATTTGATGTACCTAGAAAAATTAATTTTAAATAAAAATAAAAATTAAATAAAATATTAAGGGCCTCTAATTAAATCATTCGCTTAGGGCATCATATTGTGAAGAACCGCTCCTGATAGGAATATCCTTTAAACCTCCAGCCATTAAAACCTCATTTATTTCTAAGCTAATTTTTCAATTAACCCATTAATAACCATTCAATATCCTTTATCATATGTGACATGTACCCTTCATGTGAGACCCATATCATTGACATATCTTTGGGATATCTATCCAACATATTATACTTCATAATCCATTTCATAATAACAACCTCGCTGTACGTGGCAACTACAAAATAATATAAATGTTATACAAATTGTTATTTTTATTTTAAATTATTGATATTTTTATTTTAATTATATTTTAAAATTCGTATAATCATCATATTTTAATTTAAATAAAAGGTGTATCTGAAATAAATGATATAATAAAAAATTAATTTTGAATATTAAGATATTCTAACAACAGGTCATCAAAACGATTGAGAGTTAAAATTTTGGATTTTTCGTTTTTTCATAAACAGCTAAAATCGACAATATAAATGTAAAATTGACAACGTAAATAATGTGCTGTTATAATTTATTTTTTTACTATATAAAAATTAAAACATATAATATAAAACATAAATGAAAGTAGATCCTAATGTTTTATTTAGGTGGCACGAGCCTTGCACATGCTCCATTCCTTTCATTTGATTACATGGATTTTTGGCTAGTTATAGTACTAAAGTACATGAGTTTATTCGAATTAGATTTTTTTTTTTTAATGTTTAATACTAACAAGCCATTATAATTAATAAGATTAAGAAATAAGCCTTAAGGATTAACTCGAGTGCATATGAGAGGAGGAGGGGCTCTAAGTCTCCTAGTAGCAATAAGAAGTATAGGTTTAATGACTATTGATTCTTTACCAACTTGGACATACTTGGTGGTAGAAATGAGCATTAGATCGATACAATTAATTCGGTAAATTAAATGAATTAATAAAAAATTTTTAGATAAGAAATTAGGTAAACCGAATCAAATTGAATTAATCCTTTAATCGAACCAATAATCGACTATGAATACTTTAGTTAAATTGGTTAACTAATTTTACCTAATTTACATATGTTATTAATACACACACATATAAATTATTAATGTATACATTAAATTATAAATAATATAAAAATTATATATATTATGGATATACACCATACATAAATTATTAATATATATTGTACATAAATTATTAACGTATATATAAATAATTGGTAAATTCAATTAACCTATCTAACTGATTTGACGTATTGAACCAATAATCGAAAATTGATTTTTTACGACAATAAAAATTGAACTAAAATACATATATTAATTGAACTGAATTAGCTTAATTTGTTCGTTTCAATTGATTAATTTGATTTTAAATTCAATCTTGAAACCCCTACCAATGATCATTTTCTCCATGATAAAGATGCATCACTCCTTAGAAAATCAGTAGACTTTTAGGAGAGTATCTATAATTCCACCTCTTTCTTTGTTTTTTTACATCAACCGCTTTTATCCATGATTTAAGGGTTGTATTGAATAAAAAATTAATTTTACATTATTATTAAAATATAAAAAATTAAATTTTTATTTAAAAAGATATAAAATTTTTTTAGTAGGTTTTCAAAATTATATAAATTTATACTTATAATAAAAATATTGAAAATTAAAATTGAATTTATATGAATTTTAAAAATAAATCCATATATAATTTACACAATTTAAAAATTAAAATTAAAATGGCATGTTCTTACTAAAAAGAGTAAAAATTTAAAAGTTTCAAATTAATAAAAAGACGTTTTTCAATTTTTATATAAATCTAAAATTATTTTTAATAATGTGATATCTTTTGTAATTATTTAAAAATAAAAAAAGAAATATAAAGTTGTTTCACAAGTATAGTGGCAAAACCAAAATTCATCGTCAAATGATTCAAAAGTTTCCTTCCCCCAAGTTGCTGCTTCCCTGATGCTCGGAAAGATGTCTCTTCCTCTCGTCGAGGTAGACGGCGCGGCGGACGCAGGGAGAGGAGGTCGGCGAGTCAATCGCGGGAGTAATTAAGGGTTACTCAAGCACCGTGCAGGTGGAAGTGGAGATGAGGCTAGAGATGGCGGCGGCGGCGGGCGTTGGTGGAGGTGTCGGACACGAAGGGGGAGTTGACGTTCTCGAGGCAGGCGGAGTGCTGGAGTGGGGGGCGGCGCCACTGTTCCCGGTGGCGGCAAATGGTAAGACGAGGGAGAAGAAAGCGAGTGAAAAATGGCAATTCGGATCTTCAGCTTGGCCTTTTTTTGGGGGTCCATGTAGCTTCGGCTTCTGGCTTTTGTCTTTTGTTATGTCAGGTGGGGAATGAAGCTTATCTGAGAATTCAGACTACTTTGGAGAAGGAAAAAAAAAAGCTTTAAGATGAATTTTGTATGAACACAGCTGCTGAATGAAAAATATATGTGGAATTGTTTTATTGGTGGGGGTGGGGGACGCTTGGTGCCCTAGGACCTCTGAATGGAAGTTTCTCTGAAGTTTACTTCATGTTTAAGGGATATACGTGTGAGTTTTAGGACAAACACGTGAAAGTGACAGGTAGCTGGCCTTCTGTTTTCCAAGGTTGAATCTTCTTATCATATAATTATTCCTCAGTAAAACACTGTCCAAACAGGGCCAAAACCCAACAGCAGGGTCTTCATCTTCTTCTGCTGGTCGGCTGAAAAAAAAAAGCATTTTCCAAACTCGCTGAGCTCTGGTTTCTTGATCATCAGAGACGATGGAGGAAAAGGTTTCTCAAATCCAGGTCCCTCGAGTGAAATTGGGAAGTCAAGGATTGGAGGTAAAGCCTACTCTTTTCATATGTAGGAAGTCAAACTTCAAATGGGTATTCTTGATTTTTTGACTAAGATGGAACTAGATTTAGTTTTGCATCTTATTTCATTAATCTGGGTTAGTGAATGCATGCACCATGTATTGGCTTCCTTGTTTAGTATGCTTATTTGAAGTTTATGTCAACAACTAGTTGTTTGATGAATTGCACGATTGGCTCCACTTAACAAACTTTATTGACTGCTGTCTCTTTATCCAAACTTGTGCATGCTGATACAAAATATTTGGCTTCCAGTTAACTAATCACTCTTGACTCAGACAAGGCCTTTAAAATCGGCTATGTACTTGCAATTCTACCAAAGAAAATGTATCTTTTATTTTCTTTTAAATAAAATATACATTTTCCAAAAGAAAATAAAAGAAAATGTATATCTTTTATACTTTTGAAAAGAAAAGAAAAGAAAGTGTCTTTTAATAGTTTTTGTTGGATGAAACATGACACACTTAGGTTACTTATATTGCACGATTTGATAACAAAATTCATAGCTTTTAAAAATTCTGCTTGGACAGAATTAACTGTGAATATGATGATCGCTTCATGTTTCATCTTCATGCATATGAATGAGAGAAATTGAAGAGTTGAACTCAGAAACAATTCATATATCCTAATTTTTGGCTTGTTGACATCATTAACAAGTATCACAATCGTTTTTATTTGAACCATTATCTTTTTGCATTATTGATTGATGAACTTACTAAATTGATCTGGTATGAGGTTCATGCTGTATGTGTTTGTAGAAGATGTCGTCTTGATTGATGAAATTAGCGGTGGAGTAAAATGTAAGTTACAATTATGGAGAGAAGTTTTAGAGTTTAGAGGTTTTAGGATGAGTAGAAATATGATAGAATGCATAAAATATAATTTAAGTCATGTTAAGAGAAATATTGAGGAGAGATTACACTTGATGGTCAAGAAATTAATAACACTCGTACATATAGACATTTTGGATCTATTATGCAAGTTGAAGGAAAATCAAAGAAGATGTAATACGTAGAGTTAAGGCGGGTAAAATGGAGAAGTGTTTCAAGCATGTTATATAATCGTAAAGTACCTTAAAATTAAAAGGAAAGTATTATAGGATGACTATAAGATCAGTTATGTTATGTGGATTAGAATGTTGGACAACAAATAACAAAATATTTAAAAATTAAAAGCTTCCAAAATGAGACTGCTAAGGTAGGTGAGTGGTATAAGGTTAAAATATAAGCTAAGGAATAAACATATTTGTGGTAAGTTAGGCATAACACTTGAAGATAAGATAAGGGAGGGGAAGGCTGAGATGGTTTAGGCACATGCACTGTAGGTCAAATGGTGCACCATTGAGGAGGAGTAAGCTAGTTATTATTAGTGGCAGTAAAAGGAGTAGGAATAGATTTAAAATAACTTGGAATGAGGTAGTGAACAAGGATTTCATAGCCTTCAATTTGTGTGAGAAAATTGCAATCTTGTTAGCTTGTAGAAAAAGATTCAAGTAGTTGACCCCGTCTAATTGGTCTTAAGGTTTGGTTTGTCGTTGTTATTGGCAAGTATTACTTATCAAAGCAATACATCAGCCAGATTTATTTATTTATTTAGTTTTCATCATGCAGGTTTCTAAATTGGGATTTGGATGTGGGGGACTTTCTGGATTTTATAATGCTCCTCTCTCTCATGAAGCTGGATGTGAAGTTATCAGGGAAGCTTTTCAAAAGGGTATCACCTTTTTCGACACATCAGATTTCTATGGACATAATCATGATAATGAGATCATGGTTGGCAAGGTAAAGTTCTTCAAAAGTTCAAATAACTAAGAAAAAATGAACAAAAACTAGAGGCATTAATTTTGGTTCATTTTCTTTTCTAATCTTATTCCTCTCCTTTTATCTCTTTCATACATGTGTGCACAAACACGCATCCATGAAAGCATGCATGCTTATGCACAAAAATTCATGGTTTTGCAATTGAGTAAAACCATGGATGGATGAAAGCTCCAAAGAACAATAATAGATTGTAGCAACCAGAATCATGGTTAAGCTCATGCCTCTTTTCATGGCAAGAACATGATTTGAAGTGCACAACATAATTAATGTTGGTGCAGTCATAATGTGTTTCTGTGGATGCAAGTATTCCTTATAGATGATATCCACTAGATTACATTTTTGTTCCTTTATTGATCAATGAAATTTTTATTATTTTTTCCATATTAGGCTTTGAAGCAGCTTCCGAGGGAGAAAATTCAACTAGCAACAAAATTTGGCATATTTGTGGCAGAGGATGGTCATGTTGGGATCAAGGGCACTCCTGAATATGTACGGAAATGCTGTGAAGCTAGTCTCAAGATGCTTAATGTGGACTATATTGATCTATACTATCAGCATAGAGTTGACGTTTCAGTGCCAATAGAGGATACTGTATGTGTCTCCCACTTGTTTTTTTTCTTTTTTACATTTCATTAACTGATTTATTTTCCATATGTGGTGTATGAAACAATGTAAATCCAACTATTCAATTACTCATGGTGAGCTAGATGGAGGAGCTCAAGAAGCTTGTGGAAGAGGGAAAGATAAAATACATTGGGTTATCTGAACCTAGTGTTGACACAATAAGAAGAGCACATGCAGTTCATCCCATTACTGCCTTGCAAATGGAGTATTCCTTATGGACTCGTGAAATCGAGGAGGATATAATTCCGCTTTGCAGGTTATTTTATTTTATTTGCGTTTTATTTATATTATTTTTCTGGACATGAATTCGTTATAACAAGGGTAGTGTTTGAGAAGTAGGACAGCAAGGCTCTTCCTAATTGGCACACTTGATGCAAGTACTACATACCCAGACAGCTTATGAGCTGATCAAGGGACTAAGTAGGTAAAAGCGAATGCACATGGCACGCTAATCATACCCAAAAATAAACTTAGTGGTTGGTAGCATCCAAGTGAATCCAAGGAGCAAATTAGAGAATAAAATATTTTCCCATATTGAGCATAGATTAATGTTAAAGTCGAAAATGAGGAGGATGATGGCTTTGATATTCCTTGATGAAGCTTGTAACTTGCATGGCTTATGGTAGATCTGGGCATTACTAAATGCCCCAAGCAGCACTTCAGCAAGGAATTTGTATCTCCATTCTTCTATTATATAGAACTTCCTATGCCTATATATATAAGCAGAGAACTGAAATTTGATAGTGGTCTCGACTCTCAACCTATCTTTTTTTGCTGTAGTAGAGTGAATTGGAGCATTTTTACAGCTTCTACAAAACTGAAGAAACTTGATGCTTGATTACATTTGACTGTAACAAGATACATGAATTAGCGACAACATTGCTGAAGAAGATACAAGAACTTTTAATCAAAGATTTGTGGGCCATTGAGGTTGCTGGGCCCTATGGCGACTGCAGCAATCACTCCATGAGCTACACTCTGAACCCAATCTACCTTCGTGCACATTGAATCTCCCCACCGTGCAGAGCACATAATCATAATACAAAAACATTCTTAGCCTCCAATCCTTTTTTCCCCTCCCTCTTTTGAGTAAAGTGTGTGTGTGTATCTGAACCCAGTCTACCTTCATGCACACTGAAGCTCCCTAATGGGCAGAGCACAAAATTGTAGTACCAAAATATTCTCGGCCTCCAATCCACTTTTTCTTTTAGTAATATATATATATATATATATATATATATATGCAAACAAGATTAAAAGATCACCCATGCTGCAGGCTGTCAAAGAGGTCAAGAATTGCAAGAGAAAGATCACCCATGCTGCAGGTTGTCAAAGTGGTCAAGAATTGCAAGAGAATCATTTAAAAGCAACTGACTATGCCTGATCATTACGATAGCAATCCAATGGTCTTTACTAAGACCCTAATCCTCTTTTAAAGAACCATTACAACCTGACCTTTCTGACACCCTCACACCCTCATGTCTCCCACACCTACAGCCGCCTAAACAACACCCCCTCCCCCAGGACCCGCACTTTGTAGTGTTATTGGTTTTGAGCAGGAAATGAGTTGTGAGGTGATTCCTAGTGTAAGTTAGGAAGCCTAAAAACACAAAACTATCTTTCCAAGTCCATTAAGGGTGAATCCATGAGCACTTCATGTTTTTGCTAGCCTGTCTTCCTTTTAAAGTTTCTCTCCTTTATGCTAAAGCATAAAAAAATTTTGTATTAAAAATTCTAGTTTGAATTATGTTTATTAAAATATTTTGATGGTTATCTTAGTCATTTAGCATTTTTATTGTTAGTATTATGTTAGAAAGTGGATTTTAGTGAGTGTATTGTGGTCATTATTTGACATATATTATAAATGGAGGAAGAGATCTATTGTGATTAGGTCTTTCATTTTACCCTCTCCTTCAACATGGTGTTAGAGTATGATTATGAGACCTAAACCCTAATTGTCACAGACACCATCAAAACCAAAGCCTAAAACCCTAAATATGCTGCATGTAAACCATCATAGAAGAATTTCTAGCAACCCTATTGCCCCAACCCCAAAATACAGACAGCAGCTTTCGGAAGCCAGAGCGGTCGCCAGAAATTTCATGGGGGACACTGCCAGTTCAGGAACACAAAATCCACTCTAGGTTTTGCAAAAGCAACACTATTGTCACCACAGACACTGCCGATCTGTCCCCTGCTGAAATCCCATCTTGAGACAGTCCTCCACTCACATTTGCTGGTTGAAGGCTGTAAGGGCCAACCCCATGCGCCAGTGTGTGAAGCCAATTTCAGGCATGTTTCTGGCCTGAATTCATCCAGCAGTGCTCGAATCCGTCTATAAACATATTATTGAAGTTCTTTGTAATGTTTTTTGTCCCAAGAACTCACCTTTTCTTAGTTGCTCATGTGTGGCACCTGAGGAATTGTTGTTTGATGGTTTGTCAATGTTTATTGAGTTTATTGGGCCTCAAGCAGTGGTATTTGAGGTGTTTTTGATTTGTATGTTGTGGGCTTGTGATTTGCATCTTTTGTCGAAGGTTGTGTATGTTGGGATTGAGTTGTTGAATTCGAAAAACATGTCTGCTGTTTAATTTCGATTTGCTGCTTTATTGAGGTTGCCTTTGTTGGGATGGAGTTTCTGAATCCTAAAGTGTGTCTCCCTCGTCAGTTACTTTTTTGAGTGAACAACGTACTATAATTGTGTCAAAGGAGTAGTATTCAAGGTTTCTATAGAGTATCAGGCATCCCAACGAGCATCTCACTACATTGCATCTTTTACTCATAAAAGTGACCATACTATTTGTAAGTCATCCGGTATCTCTCCCGCTAGTCCATAGTTATCAATTCTGCTACTATTGTCCGTATGATAGGTGTCATCAACTTCTTTTCTACTCTCTAGTATTCTAAAAATCTACTTCAAGTTACCCTTGCTGAGGGTCTTCCATTGCTGTTAAGGGAATAGGAACAGTAAATCCTTCTCCATCCATCTTTATTTTTTGCTACATTTGTTAATGACTACTCCATAATGGGTTGGTTGTGTTTAATGAAAGATTGTTCTGAGTTGTTTAATATCTTTTGTGCTTTATGTTCTAAAATAAGGATTTAGTTTGATATGCCAGCTTGAATACTTCGTAGTGATAATGCTAAGGAGTTCAGTTTTCAATTTACTGCCTATAAAACTAACACTATCATGATCCCTCAGTCATCTCATGCCCACACTCCACAACAAAATGGAGTTGCGGAGCGGAAAAACAGACATATGTTTGAAGTCACTTGAACCCTGTTGTATTAAATGAATATCGCTAAATTTTTTTTTTTTTGGAGTGACGTTGTATTCACTGCTGCTCTCTCATCGATAAAATGCCATCTTTTGTTCTTGGTGGTAAAATCCAATATTCAATTATCTACCTTGAGGCTTTATTGTTCTTCCTTTCTCCTTGTATATTTGGTTGTGCGTCCTTCATCAGTTAAATCCAGGAAGGCTGAAGGGGTAAAATTGGATCCCTATGCTATCAATTTTCTTTTTTAGGGTTATTTCTTTACTCAAAAGTGATACCAATGTTATAGCCCCACTTTACATTGATTCTTTGTCTTTGCTAATGTTACCTTCTTTGAGTCTACACTATACTATTCTGATTCATCGAGTTCTGTTGACCTTGATGATTCCCTTCCTCTGCCTAGTCTTCCCGATCCTAACTTATTTCCTTCATCTAGTTTTCCTATATCTTCATCCAGTTTGAGTCTTCTTGTCGCTTGGATTGTCCCAATTTGCAAGTGTACCCACGACAACTCAAGGGTGGTGAGCCTCCTTTAGTTTCCACTTCTATGCTTATAGTTCCCTTGTTAGATGATTCTTTTCCCCAAGTGGTTGATCCTCTTATTGTTGTTTGAAAAGGTAAACACACTTGTACCCAACACCCAATCTTTAATTTTGTTTCTTTTGATTTCTTATCACCCTTATGTTATTGTTTTGTTAGCACTTTATCTTCTGTTGCTTTTCCAAAGTCTATTTTTGAAGCCCTGTCCCATTCTGGGTGGAGGAATGCAATAAGAGGAGAGATGCATGCACTACGGGATAATGATACTTGGGAGTTGGTACCTCTTCCTCTTGGTAAGTTTGTGTTTGGTTGTTGGATGTACATTGTGAAGGTCAATCTAAATGGTTCCATGGCTTGATTGAAGGTTCACCTTGTGGCTAAAGGATATACTCAGGTGTATAGCTTGGAAGATTCAGATATATTCTCCCTTGTTGCTGAACTTGCCTCAGCACGTTTGTTCATCTCCTTGGCCGCCACCTATCACTAGCCTCTACATTAGACATACTTTCCTACATGGTGATCTTCAGGAGGAGGTCAATGATGATTAAGGTTCCCAGATCCTAAAGAATTTCCTATAGACTAAAGATTTGAGATCATTGAAGTACTTTTTGGATATACAAGTATAGATATCTTGTATGGGAACCGTCTTGTCATAGAGGAAGTATGTTCTTGATCTTTTAGATGAGACTGGACTGTTGGGATCCAAACTTGTTGATACACCAATGGATCCTAATAGTAAGCTAGTACCAAATATGGCTGATTTGTTGTCAACCTAGGACAATATGGAGACTTGTTGGAAAGGGGAATTATCTCATGCTCACTCCACTAAATATATCATTCGCAACAAGTGTTGTGTGTCAGTTTCTTGATTCTTCGAGAACAAATCATTGGGATGCACTAATTTGCATCTTAAGATATCTTAAAGGTGTGCCTAGAAGTGGTCTCTTATATCAAGACCAAGTTCACACTCATCCTTGGGGATATGTTGATGCAAATTGGGTTGGGTCACCCTTCGACAGAAGACCGATAGCCGAGTCATGTATCTTTGTTTGTAGAAATTTGGTTTCTTGGAGGAGTTAGAATCAAACTATGGTGGCTAGATCAAGTGCTGAGTCAGAGTATAAAGCCATGGCTCACACTACACGTGAACTTGTTTGGCTGAAGAACATGTTGGAAGAGCTGGGTTTTCCATATTTTTAGTCTATGGAGCTTATGTGTGATTATCGAGCTGTCATTCTTATTGCCTCCAACCCAGTATTCCATGAGTAGACAACACAATTGAAGTTGTTTGCCACTTTGTCCGGGACAAACTTGCGCAGAAGCTTATTATCACCCCTTTTGTGAACTCTGATTTGCAGCTTGCTGATTTATTTACTAAAGCCTTTTGGAGGGGGGGGGGATGCTCGTGTTAAATTCATTTGTTATAAGCTAGGAGCATATGATATATATGCTCTAGCTTGAGGGGGAGTGTTAATGGTTATCTTAGTCATTTAGCATTATTAGTGTGTTAGTGTTATGTCACTTATGAGTTAGTATGTGTATTATGGTCACTGGTATGTACTTTCACCGTTTCATTATAAATAGAGGGAGAGACCTACATTGTGATTAGGTCTTCCATTTTACCCAATTATTCAATAATATATGAATTTGACTATATATAATAAACAATCTTAATTATATTTAGAACACTAATTTTTATACTCACTTTTTTTTCCTAATATTGTAGAGATACCCATTACCACAAAACTTTTGATTCAATGTCTAAAAATTAATGAAATAGAAAAGCCGTTGTGTCTAAAAAACCAGGGATATACAATTAAAGTTAAAATAAAATGGATTTATTAAAGCTTAAAATACATAAAATTATGAAATAAATTTATTATTGAAATCTAGCCCTATCAGTGTTAGAACCAATTTCTATAACCCAATCTCCAAGGAGCAAAAAAGAAAGATAAAAAAAGTTAGGGGAAAGAAGAGGGACCTGCATATGGTTTTCATTGACTTAGAGATAGCCTACTATATGTTGCTTAGGGAAATTCTTTGGCGGGTTTTAGAAAAAATGGGAGTATGTAGTAGATATACTGAGGTCAATAAGAATGTGTATGTAGAGTAATGACTAGCGTTAGGACTATAGGAGGAGAGTCTTGAGAATTTCCAATCACAATATGTGTACGTCAAGGTTCTACTTTGAGCTCTTATCTTTTTACTTTATTGATGGATGAATTCACTAGGAGTTTCCAAAACGAGATCCCTTGGTGTTTGTTGTTTGCAGATGATATTGTCTTGATTGATGATAGTAGGAGTGGAGCAGAATCTACCACTTTAACACTTTATTTCCTTATTGTCGTCAAAAGACTTTTCTGAAATTGAGCTGCTGGTTTCCTGTAATTGTTTGACAATATGATCTGTTCCATTTGAATCTTGGGGAACTAGAGAGAGATTTTGGCCTTCGTTTACAGGTGGGTGACAATCCTTCTTCCCTATATTCTCCACCTGTGTATCGGGGCTTGAAAATTGGGCATCTTGGGCCTGCCCATTATGATTGGTCCAATCCTCATTTCCCTTAGGCTGGTTATCCAAAATAGGGGCCTGAAAATCTTGAGCCTGTCCCTTGTGAATGGCCCAATTTCCCTTTCCCTTTGACTGCCATCTGAAATAGGGCCCTGCAAATTCCATTTTATATAAAAATGAGGCCCTTCCTTTTTTACATTAACTTGCCCCGGTCCAATACAATAACCAATTGGCCCAGCCCAGATTTTTTTATCTTCCTATTCCCCTACCTTAACCTTAGCCACCCGTACTGGAGTTGCACTGTCATCCAAAACCCTAGCCACCATTGCAGTGTCAGCACGTCCGACTGCCTGAGGTCAGCCCCACATCGAATGCACATATCATCTATCCCATTCGCAGCATCCCACTTTCCTTGTTGGAACTTGCTTTCACAGCTTCCTCCTTCAACTGCCTTCCCTTTCGTCACCACTTGACTCCACGATCTGGGCTCCTAAGGCCTACCCACACCTTCGCCTTGCGATTGAAACCCAAACTCTAGGGCTAATTTGCTGAACTTGCTCGCCAAGCTGTACCAACCAACCCCTTTTGCTCCACCAGGGATAAATACAGAGAACATCTTACTGTTCCAACCCAACCCTATCTCCAAAAACTTCCCAACACTAGTCCACTTAATTGACATCCAAAACAACATATTCTCCATTCGGACCTTTCGAGAACCCCTAACCAACTGAACAAAATATGGAAGACCATAAAGAACTACCTCTTTCAGATGTTTAATCCATCTATTCCGAGTGGGATTTTTCTTGAGTACAAACAGAAACTAAATATCTCTCCCCCCCCCCGGTCCAAAGTCAAATCAAAGGTCTTCCCTTTAATTTGAGTTGTGAATTTTGACATCACCTGCTACATTCAAAGCCATAGGGAGAGAGTGAGAGAGAGGGGAAGTCATTTCGCATCAGAGAGGAACGACATAGCTCTCTGGTTGTGGTATTCTTTTGCATTATTTTAATGCATCATAAAAAAAGTGAAAGAATATCTTAAACATCTTTTGTAGGATATTAATTATATTTATAACTTACTAGATTGTACTTTGTTCCTTAGGACCTAGAGGTACATGGTTTATATTAATCACTAGATACATTAGATTCAAATTTTGAAATAGGAATTGGAGATTTTGGAAAGAGGATACAATTCTCTTATTCTGTGCCTAAATATTATCTAAATAGACCCAAAAAAACTTAAGGGAACAATAGTTAGTACTAATGAAAAATTAAATTATACTAATGTTATTATTACTTTTTTTAATTTTGTGTGTGTGTGTGTTGTGGGGAGAGAGGGGGGGGGGGATCCGCCACTGAATCTTACATTAATCATGTCAGGACCTCATCTTGGACTGATGTTTGCTGTAGAATAGTCTCTCATTCATCGCTAGTGAGACCATATGATAAACTGCATCATTAAACAGAGTGGAGGAATCATTAAATGGAAGAATCAACAAGTATGTAGATGAACAATATAACCAACTTACATAACAATTAAATAGGAATGCAAGTGGGTGAAGTCATTGAAAACAAATTTTTCAGGACTAATAGTTACAGTATCTCTTATATCTTTGGCCTTGAATGCAGCAGACATGTCCTATAACTTATTCGTTGTAATTTCCACCTTCTCAAGCCCTTTCATGAATTCTTTGGGCTCAAACTTCAATTGATACATCGGTTAGTTTCTTGGGCTTTTCTTCTAAAATTAATTGGTTGCAGCTTGAGCTTCGGCTCACCTAACATCTCAACAGGCCTTTCCTCCTATTCTTCCATAGTAATCCCTTTTCTTGCAATTGAGCCCTGAAAACATCTAACTTTTGTTTTTTTTTTGAAGAATGTGAACCCTACCAGTTGCCCCCATAGGAGCCCTGCACAGGAAACTACCCCCCATCCCCCAAACCCCCTCCTACCCTTAACCCCAAAATCCCTCCCCCCTTTGAAAAATTGGGAAGAATCCTATCTAAGGGGATTTGAACCTTGGACATACCCTTGGGTAGGAGGTGAGCCACTGGGCCAAAGCATAGGTTCTAAAATTATCTAGCTTGTTGTTAAGGTCTACAAAATCCCTGTGAAGCTCCACAACTTCCTTCTTGTACTACTGTTGGGCCATACTGGTCTTTTTACGAACACATGTATGTGATCTCTTCAATCATTCAAATTGGTCACATCCTTCTGAACTGGCTTGAGCTAATCTTTAGTCATCAGAACTCCCCTTTTTCTCGGCTTTTGTTCAACTGGTTCAATTCTGTCATACCAGTATAGTTCAATTAAACTGACAAGTCTGGTTAGCCACGTCAAGTTCTGTTAATCTGGTGCATTTAGTTTGGTTGGGTTGGAAGCAAGTTCAGAGAATTCTCTTTTTTGCTTTCTCCAAACTTCTGCAAGGGTTTTGGCTTGCCTTTGGAGCAGATAGGAGGTGAACAAATGATGGCCAAGGAGATTGACAGCGAATATTGAGGCGGCAATTGTCTTTGACGAGGCTGACTAGTGAGTGGAAGACATTGATGATGACTGGGACTTCTGATGATGGTGCCATGGAGGTTGAGCTTCAATGATGGGAAATTCGGCTGTCTGTGTTGGCTGTTCTAGCAAGCTGGGTCTTGATGGTTTGTCGGGGTTGGTTGATGGTGAAATTGTATAGGGGTGAGGTTGAAGCAGCTTTGGTTTCTTTGCCCAACAGTGATGATGGCGATACGATAGTAAAGATGGAAGTACAGAATGTGCGGCTCTTGGATGTGTCATTTAGGTCTACTAGGATTGTCATTGGAGGACGGGTGGTGGTGGTTTGGGTTTGGGTTTGACAATGGGGTGCGACTCTAGTGGACTGTGGTTGTGCGATGGCATTATGGGCAATGATGGCTTAGCTCTAATACCTCTTGATGTTGACCCTATGTCTTAACACACATGGGAAAATCCCAATAACTAAATTCATATTATTAAACTTTGAACAAAATCTTTTACAATCATATATTTGTAGGCCTAGCAGCCTTGGTTATCAAAAAAATAAAATAAGGACACCTAATAGAACAAAAAACAATTTCTTAATAGCTAGGATTCTGAAATCTGTGAATTTGGACCTACTACTAGAGGACATCACAAAAATGGTAAAAGATATTACAGTATATCTTAAAATTGGGTAGTTATCTCCAAATGTCTTAAATCTTGTTCATACATTCTCCATCACCATACAGGGTGTTCCCTTTGGTGAGCCTTCCTGTGTATTAAGGCTTGCTTGGATGCTACTATTGAAGGTTGCAAACCAAGCAAAAACCTCTATTTTGGCGCTTCCAGCCCTTTCCATATATAGCACCTTTTGTTGACTTCATCCTGTAATTTTTTCTTCTCTTTTGTGCTGCAAAATGATTTTGTGTAAATACACCATTGACATTATGTTTCAAAACCAGATCATCACTATCCAATTTGCGGACTTGATCTGTGTCAACGTATTTCTTTGGTCTGTTTGCCAACCAAACAAAAATCTTCTATAGTTACATTTCAAGACCCAACTTTCATTCACCTTGTTGGAAATTCCCACTTGTAAGAGTTGCCCCACATTAGAAAATAGAGTGGAGGAGTGGCATATATACATGGATGGCCTAATACATGGAAGGTAGGATTGATTTAGAGGCATGGGGAATGCAATTCTAGGCATGTTAGGTTTGGGGGAGGCCCATTTGAGTTACTGTTGGAGAACTGGGCTTGCTGCCAAAGGGCAGGCGGTTTCTGATCAGGGGGATTTCTAGGAACTCTTTAAGTGAGGGGGAGATTGTTGGAAATTTTCACTTGTCAAGGTTGTCCACACCGAAAGGAAAATTTAGGAGTTGCTTATATACATGGATGGACGCAAAACATAATGGCTTAAGCATTTGGGTTAAGTTGGTACTCATCCATGTATATCAAACCCATGTGAGGACTCCCCGCTGCTAACATGCTTATTGCCCCATTTGTGATGTTAAAGCACCCATGTGAGGACTCCCCGCTGTTAACATGCTTATTGCCCCTTTTGTGATGTTAAAGCATTTTTATTACTTGCTAGAACACTTAGTTTTGGGAAGTTATCCTGCAGAGGTTTCTCTCTTGCCCATTTGTATGTCCGCAATCTCACTGTGGAACTGTCACCCACCAGTATTCTAAGACCTCATAGTAGGAACTTTGCCCACCTTATTTCCTTGGATCTTTAGGTTTATTATCTTCCCCACAAAATTTCTGTGTGTTTTCCTCCCAACTTTTTTCACTGAATCCCCCCTAACCCCCCTCTTGAGGTTTTATACTTTCATTTCCTTAATTCCTTCGTACTTTGCACATACGAAATTTCTCCGTAATGGTTCCTTATCTTTGTAATACTTCCATGACCGCATTTAGATAAGATTGCTGCAATTGTCTTTCATCCTCCCAACACATAAGCCCCCACTGCATTTAATTTTTGTGATCTTTGTCCAATGGAGGCCCAACGCAGTCTCCTTCAATCTGTTTCACCCCCATCCCACAAAAAAGAAAACACACACACACACACACACACACACACATTGTATTCTCCCATCTCTTGTGGAACTTTGATGGGATTTAAAGAGACATGTATTCTATAGGTAGATAAGGTAATGCTGCTGTGATAAGAGTCGGCCTCCCTCCTTTGATAGTTGTTACACCTTCATTGTTGCCAGTTAGTGTGCCCATCCTCCATTAGCCCACTCTTCTTAAAATTTACTTTCAGCATAGAGATAAGCTGGAAGCAGCTCAGCACTCTTCTATTTTTCGATACGCAAAGAAATTCATTAGTTAGAAAAAGGATGTACAATCAGGAAAAGAGACACCTTATTTAAATGTCTGGGAAAGCCCAAAGAAAACATAAAAAGAAAACCAGAAATCAGCACATCCTAAGAAATCAACAGAGCAAGCCAATCCCGTTTAATATCCAAGAAGCTGCCAATCCTGCTTAATATCTGAGAAGCATATCCCCTTGAAATTTCCATTACTGATGCACCTTGGCACTCTTTTCAATGATGTCTAGCGTTCTCATCTAGGCGCCAAAAATGTAATTATGTCAGGTGCAAATTGGAGATGTGTAGGCACAGTGGATTCCTTGCCTGAGTCCCCTTTGAATTTTACTCTTCTGTAGGTGATCCATTGATGAGAATAGGCATTGCTTCTGTAGAGGCACATTCGTTTGTGTAGTTATGCCATCTTCCAAATCCCATTTTCTTTCACCATGATATCATTGAGGAATCCCCAATCCAGTGTCATGTGCTTTCTTAAAGTCTAATTTCAGAATGACCCCTTCTTTGCTCTTCTTGAAAGATTCGACTTCAGTCTAACAGAACTCCATCCAAAATTTGCTTACTTTTAATAAACGCTGTCTGTGTTTTAATTATTAGAGCTGGTATGAGGGTTTTTAATCTATTTGCTACTTGCTAGGAATGCTTCATATGAGGCTTATCTAAAATCCTTAAATTCTGAGAGTGTTTGCACCTTGGGAATTAGAATGCCAAGGTGATGTTTACTCCTTTCACCATTTTGCCATTTGTATGAAACTCTTGTAGAAATTTCATTATGCGTTGTGTTTGTTATGGTATTATGGCATTTCATGAAGAAATTGAAGTTAAATCTGTCTAGGCCTGGTGCTTTACTTCCTTTGCTATCGTTCAGAGCTTCAATAACGGCCTCCTTAGTAAATGAATTTTCTAATTTAGCGACTTGATCCTTTCCAATCCTCTTTAGCCTTACATCGTTCGTCATTATTTTGGTTTCTTTGATGCTATTCTCCTGAAGTGGTCTATATCTGTATTTTTGACTTCCGATGTCTGCTCCAATTTTCTACCTTCCACTGCGATTTCATCAATGAATTCTCTTATTCCTTTGGTTTTCTGGAGAGTGGAAGAAAAAATTCTGGCACTTTCATTCTATAATGCTTCCACATTTCTCTCAAGTATTTGATTTGGTCTTATTCCTCTTGGATCAGATTTCTACTTGTTTTTACCTCTTCCATTTCATCAATTTCTCATTTAAGTGCCTGAATTTTCTCTTCAGCTCCTAAAAATTTCAAAAAGACTCTTTTAGGATTTTTAAAACAGAATCATCTTGTTGAATTGTTTGTAATTTGCTCCTCCAATTCAGTACATTCCCTCATGGTCCACTGATTTCATGCGGTGCTCCATTCAACGAGCAAGAAATATCAATGATCTTGGTCCCCATTCTTTATTTTTCTGCATTGACCAAATTGTGATTTGAGAAGCTAGTTGGTTGTCCTTTTTTGCAGAGTATGTGTCCAGTGACTTTGCAATTTCTATATGCATCATTAATCTATCTAGCCAGCTCATGGATGGTACCTCTCAGTTATTGGACCTTGTGAACTTCCATCCTTGTGGTAGGTCAATGATTTCCATGTTGTTGATAAAAGTCTGAAAATCTGTTATCTGGCTAGTTTTGATTTTGAGCCTTTCCTTTGGCTTAGTTCTTTAATGTATAGAAATTTCCACCTAAACACCATGGTTCTACTAATTGAGCTCTGTGTTCAATCAAGTGCTGCCAAATACCTCTTCTTCTGCACCAAAATTATACGAATAAACATTTACACACATCATGTGCATTTCATTTTAGTTTTTAACTATTACTGCAATGAGTCTGGTCTCAGTTAATGTGTATATTTTAGAAAATTCAGCTGGATACTCTATTGTGATTAATCCTCCAGAAGTACCTTCTGAGCTAACCCATTTGCTTTGTCATTCTCTTTGTCCATATTGTTGCAGATCCTTACTCAATTTTTTTAATTTGTTTCTTGTATGAACTTACGTACTAATTTTCTTGTCTTTGTTCTTATCTTCCCCACCCCTCATATTCCATACAAGGTAATTCATGCTCCGCTCACTCCGTTGTCTTCGAAATAGGGATCATGTGTTTATCCACCATTTGAGTCCCACAATCTGAGGCTGTTGGACGCTTGTGAATTCCTGAACGTCTATCTCCATTAATGCCTTCATTGTTTCTTCTTCATTATACTAACAATCTAATCCATTTTCTTGCGTAGTTCCCATGTTGCCTCCACCTATTGTCTGATTAATCTGTTGTGGTTTTGCATGCCTTAATCTGATGCTGTTGCCTCCATAATTTCTTTTCCTCTCCCCTTTTTTTGTTGTTTGTTTTCTCCTCTCGCCATCACCTTGGGTATGTGTTTTCATTTTATTCTCCTTCTTTCCTTTGGAATGCATTACAATCTTTTTCAATTCACTGAACGTCTATTCCCAATAATGCCTTCATATTGTGTTCTCCATTGTCCTAACAATCAAGTCCAATTTCTTGCATAGTTGCCATGTTGCCTCAGCCTCTTGTCTGATCCTGTTCTGGCTTTGAAACGTGCTTTCATCTGATGCTGTTCCCTCCATAATTTTCTTTTCAATTTTTGGTCTTGTCCTATCGTCATCACCTTTGGTATGTGATTTTCATTTTATTCTGTTTCCTTTCTTTGAAATGCATTACAATATTTTTCAAGTCACCTCCCAGTTTCCGTTTTCTTTCTCTCATCAATTTTCTTATCATCAATTTTGTCTGGTCCAATTCTCCAGCAGGATCTGCTCCTTTCCAATTATTGGCGAGTTGCATTGCCATTTTTTATTTGTTAATTCTTTATATGAGCTCTTTGACATGGTACTGGTTGTGAATAGCCATAGTTAAAACTTTAAACCCTGATGTTTCCTACCTTACTGAGTAGCATGCCATTTACCACAGTTTGTTTCTTCATGACAAAGTTTGTATGGTTAATGGAGAAGAAGATTCTTGCTCAATCAAGCCTTGTTTTGTACCCTGTGTCATTGTCAACTGTGATGAATGTTTCATTTTATTTCAAATTCTCTAAGGCATGTAATGTCCATGCATGAAATGGTACTCTGATGCAGTTTAGCCACCACCAATATCTAGCTAGTTTTGTCATCTTCAACTCCCATGGTTTTACTCTAGTAACCAGCTGGACTACTAGTCTCTGCCATTCATCAACAGGTTTCGCATCAGTCTTACCTGGAAATCCAACATGCCTTGCTCATGATATAAGACTGAATTCTGTTTATTTTCTGACAGCAGACAACACATACCACAGATCTTTTCAGCCATGCTAACAATTTGCTGTTCTAAGCTATTTTAGGTAATTAGATTGTCTTATAATTTTCTATATTTGCAGGTTTTTCAGCCACCCCTTTCACCATACTGCTGTTTGATTTTCCATCATGCAGTCCAGATTGCTGTGTTACAGTGGTTTGTCCATATTGAACTAACTTCTCTCCTGCATTTTGGGTTTTTCATGTTGTATGATCTCCCTTGTCTTGTTCAAACTAAATTCAGCCAGTTCTAATGAGAATGTGTGTCTGAGTGGGCTTGCGCCATTGCAGGTTGAAACTACTCTAGTGGTTTCTTCTAATTGCCCATGCCATACAATTCCAAATCTAGTATTACATCTCTCTTTCACTGTATGAAAATTTTCACAATATTTCCACGCCATATGAAAATGTTCCTTTGGTGCTGAATGTCCACCTTCTCTGCAAGTTGTCAACGAAGATGTACACCAAAGGATTTCTGTCTTTCCCATGCCTCCTTCCATTTCTTCGCCTACCTGCTTGAGCACTTTTATGGACAATGATACTCTGCAGGTTTCTTGATATCCAGCTTTGTCATTTGCACTATCAGTTGGATTTTTTTTTTTGTCCCGAAAAAAGCAATTTATCAAAAAAGATCGAATTATCAAATCTTGCTTGAATTTTTTCTTGAGTGATAATTTGCATTCATAAATTGTGAGTTGTAAAGCTGGTCCAGGTCAAAACAAATCAAGGATATTGCAAAAGGCAATTAAGTTCATATTCATCTGTATTAATCTCACGAACTTTTGAAAATTTTCTTTCTCCTTACTTGCAGAGAGCTTGGTATTGGGATAGTGGCATATAGCCCACTTGGTCGTGGGTTCTTTGGTGGGAAGGCAGCTGCGGAGAGCTTGCCTACAGAGAGTATGCTGGTATGTGACTAGACAGAGAATGAGTAATCTGAAATGTCTGCTTTTTATATTCATGTTTGGCTTCATTGCATACGTGAGCATGAGAACTTTCATTCTGACTCATTCATCCCCTTTATAGACAGAAATCTCTCGCTAACTTTGGGTAAATAGGGACTTCTATATCAGTTTCATTTCCAAAACTCATTTTGGTCTTCCCACAACAGGCTTCCTATCCAAGATTCAGTGGGGAAAATTTGGAGGCAAACAAAGTCCTATATGCTCGGCTTACCAGCTTGGCTGCAAAGCATGACTGTACCCTTCCTCAACTGGCTCTAGCATGGCTTCTCCATCAAGGAGATGATGTGGTACCTATTCCTGGTAATTTAGCACTTATTTTCTTCCAAAAATACCATATTAAATTAAATTCTCTAAGTACTTAATTTATTGTTTATTAATTGAAATAGATGCTTCCATAAAATAGAGTCATGTAATAGAATATGATACTCTACTGGCAAATGTTACTGCAATGTTAGAGTTCAGATTATGCAAATAAGCATAATGGCAAATATAGTCAACTTTTTTCTTTTAGCCCCCAATTTTGCAGTCTTGTGGAACAGAATAGTTGCATTCTCTGAAGCAATCCCATATATACACACACAAGACACAAAGGGAAAGGGGAGGGAGAGATAAGATATAGATTGCTCTCTCTCTCTCTCTCTCTCTAAATAACCTTGTGTTAAAAGTTTGAAAGTGTTGTTTTATGTTTTCATCTTACAAGTTTTTCTAGCAAAGAATGTACCATGCCTAATTGGCAGCATTGGTGCCTGAACTAGTACTATAATTTCTGTTCATTGCATAGGAATTTAGATCTTGAACCTTCTATAGAGCCGCTATGATGGATGTTTTGACTGATAGGATGATCCTGCTTATTTTTCACCTAATTTTTTTTTTTAATAGGAACAACTAAACTTAAGAACCTTGATAATAACATTGGATGCTTTGGAGTAAAGCTTACACCGGAGGATGTCAGAGAAATTTCTGATGCATTCCCAGCTGATCAAGTGGGCGGTGAAAGGTATCCTGGTGATTTTTCCAAGCACAGTTGGCAGTTTGCAAATACCCCCACCAAAATCACAGCAAGTCATGTGTGATAAATAAGCAAGAGCGTAAATCTGCAACTCTCCTCTTCTCCTTTTTTTTTTGGGTGATAAATAAGCAAGAGCGTAAATCTGCAAGTAATATGCCTTGCTCTCTCTCTCTCTCTCTCTCTCTCTCTCTCTCTCTCTCTCTCTCTCTCTTTGTGAGCTATTTGGAGTGGAATCATAAACTAACAAGTCCCATCTGGCACGTCTTAAAAAATAAGTGCTTGTTATGAATGACACTTAAATACTTGTGTTGATGAGTAGATTTATGTTTAAAATATTTTTTAAAATTATTTCTTTGAAGAAAAATAAGTATTTGAAAGGTTATTACACTTAAGTAATATTGGATTATTTTTAAATAAGTATTTTTTTTTCCAAATAAATACTTGAGACAAGTAAGAAAAATACTCTTGTAGGTGATTCTAAACTATCTGTAAGAGTAAAATTTTAATGGACTTTCTTTAAGTGAAAAATGCGGATTTCTTTTTTGAGATTTTAAAATTTTTACATCTCTTGACCTTTGATTTTTTTGCAACACTTAAAAATTCCTTTTTGGTCTTTTTTTCACTGGATATGAGAAGTTTATACATATGCATATATGAAAATTTTGAGACCTTGAAAGTGATTTTAGAAAAATTAGGAAGGTCAAGGGTGGCCTACTCTTGTACCATTCTATAGGCACCACTTTTCTCATGCATTTGTGGATTGATCCAAAACACAATTGGACCTTAGATTTCCATTCGAGTGTATTTAAACAAATTTAAATGTAATTTTATATATTATTTTATTCAAATTCAATACAATTCTGCATTCCAGACGTTTCTAAATATGTGGATAGTGTATAAACTTTATATTTAACAAATGTTTATTGAATGTGATAAGGCTTGGTTAATTTCAAAAAATAGTTTTTCAAAGTAGAGATAAATTAATATATATGTATTACAAAATTTTTGTGTAAAATAAATGAATAACAAACAATTTGGGAAGTACTTGAAAAATAGTTTCATTCTTCATTTATAATTTTTCAAATATCTATGAAAATGACACTTTTTTATTTTTTTCAAATTTATATAAAACAATTGAAAAATATTTTTTAATTATTTTTAAAAATTTTTTAATTCATGCTTTCTGTATGGGAGTATAGAATTTAGATGTTGGATTTTAGTTTGTATTGATTATGTATATAACTTCGTGTAATGCTCATAAATCTGAATTCAAG